>NC_141027.1:7852500-8006666 GCF_052040795.2 Danio rerio | reverse complement strand
CAGTGTTATGCTGGATTTCATCAATAGTCTTACATTAACTAACACGGACTATATCTGAAGTGTTTGGATGTAATTCGAGTTTTCCTCCTGTTGAGAAACGTCATAAGAACAATGTTTAGTGGTTCAATGTATTACTACAGTATTTTTAAAAGACTAAACACTTTATTGATATAGTGTACAACCAAGCACATGTGGTCAGAATACAAACGAGTGACAAGTGATAAAGTATTAAGCATTTCTCCCAAAGTAAAGTGTGTCAAACCAGGTCCAAGCAAAATGCAGCCTGCGTCTGTAGCTCCGCTCACTCTCCGCCTCTTTGCCCTTGTATGGTTTCCCGCCGTGGGTGTGATGACGCGCGAACAAAATCAAGTGGTGCTCGCTGCAGAGCCATTTGAGGAGAGGTGAGCTCCAGAGAGGGGGAGCTTAAGCTTGAGCTCCACCTTTTTTGCACTTCTTCTACGAGTGATGTCACTGGGGGTAGGGTTAGGGGTGGGGTTGGTGTACGCATTAAAACAGCTTACAGGAGGAGGAGCGACAGCTCATGCTCCCCCTCTCTGGAGCTCACCTCTCCTCAAATGGCTCTGCAGCGAGCACCCTCTCAACAAAATGGCGACTGTTGGCCGCGCCTACTTGTGCGTTCTTTTTTTTTTTTTTATTGAACAACAAATATACAATTTAAACATGACATCCAAAAAATACAAAAGTAACTAATAACAAATTAAAATAAATTACATAAATTAAACAAATAAAAAGACAATTTAACAGAGATCTTTACAATGATAATATTTTAACTTAACCAATTAACAGCAAGAGTACTAATCAATTAACTTCAGCTCCTTTGCCACAATAATTGTATTTATACATTTTTCGCTCTTAATATATTGGAGCGATTCTATATACAAATGAAAGTCTGCAATAGCAACCTTTAAACAAGGTTTAGAGTTATTTAACCTGCATTTATGAACATGAAATTTACCTAACAAAATTAAAAGATTCAATAAAAATTCCACAGATAAATTGTTTGAAACAAAATAAAAAATAACGTCTTTGGGGGTCAAATTGCAACTAAAACCTGTAATATACATTCCAAAAAAATTTTCCTCTAGGTTGTAATGCTCTATTTTTGAAAAATATTAATATAATAACTTTGTTTTTACATTTTTTACTACAAAAGTCTACCCCATTTAAGTAAAGAGCAGGATCATTTCTATTAATATTGATACTATATGAAGACATATGACTTCTCGTTAGTATTAATAAACCAGAGGGGATGGCTTTTGTTACATAGTTATATTATTTAAATTTAATAGGGAATGACCATCTTTCCATAAAATTTTTGTAAGAAAGTAATTTAGCTGATTGGTCCAAAATGTCAGATAAGAAACAAATACCTTTATCTGTCCAATTTTGTAGGTAGAGAGATTTCCGATTAACAGTTATATGAGAATTATTCCACAAAATTGCTTTATGGGGTGAGAAATTGTGCACATAACACAACTTCCATGCTCTAAGAGCTTGTTGATAAAAATTGGACAATGTTACCGGTAGTTTTTTAACAGAGTAATCACATGTTAGTAAAAAACGCAATCCTCCAACCTTTTTGAAAATATTATATGGTATAAAAAACCAAATTGAATCTGCTTTCAATAAGTGAAGTTTCATAAACTAATTTTGAGAGGAGCACGTGATATGATTGTGCACCGCTGGCCACTCATCCGTAATCAGTAATAATCCAATCAGAATGATCCTAGCTTAATATAAATGGATCACTTTCTCCTTATTGCACTATCTTCGTTTTGGAAGAATCCCCCCTTCGACCCCATCTCCTCCTTTTTCTCCCCTTCTAAAGGGGGGCGATCGAGACCTACCTGATCTCGGTTCTCCTGATATGCTTCTAGACCGGGCGGGAGCCCTGGGCTCAAATATCTCCGAGCTCAGGGTTCTCTCCCGGGACAGCATGCCAAACCTGCTATAAGTGCCAAGCATATCTAAGTGGGAACTCTTGAAACAATTCCTAAGCCATTTAACTTTAAAAGTATAATTTAAGTCCAAAAAATCTAAAAGTTTAAATCCCCCATCTTTTCTTGGCCCTTAATTACTTCCTTTCTTAAATGATGATGTCTGTTTCTCCAAACAAATTGTATAAATAAATCATTAATTTTTTTACAAATAGCATCTTGAACAAAAAGGGATAGAGCCGGGTAAACAAATCTAGACACACCTTCTACTTTAGTCAACAAAACTCTGCCAATAATAGATAAATCCCTTTGAAGCCAGTTATTAAATATACCTTGAGCTTTTTTATTTTAGGGGAAAAATTTAAATCTTGTCTCTCTGATAAACTTTTTGTTATACTTTTTCCTAAATATTTTACCGTCTTTTTAACAGGTATATTACATAAACTTTTTAGTGATATAATTTCACATTTTGTCACATTTAAAGTTAATCCAGATGCAATAGAGAAATCCTTTACTAATTGCAAAGCTGCAGGTAACTGATCTTTATCTTTTAGAAAAAGAACGGTATCACCAGCAAGTTGAGATATCCTTATTTCTTTATTAAATATGGTAATACCTTGAATTGCTGATGATTTTAAAACATAAATAGACCGGAACTCTACAACAAGAAGAAATAAAAAAGCAGCAATAGGACATCCTTAACGGACTCCTCTACATATGGGGAACCTTTTAGAAGTATTTGGGTATAAATTTATTGAGCTATTGATATCTCTATGAAACAATTCCATAATAGAAATAAACATGTCCCCAAAACCGAAATATTTTAATGCCATAAACATAAATTGATGCTCAATAGTTGCGAAAGCTTTATGAAAATCCAGAAAAAGTAGTAATGCTTCAGATTCAATCAAATTAGAATAATCTAACAAATCCAGAATCAATCTAATATTCCAACTTATGTGTCGCCCAGCCATAAAACCAGTTTGATACTCACTAATAATTTCATTTAGACCTTCCTTTAAGCGTTTTGCATAAATCAAAGATAATAATTTATAATCTACATTAAGTAGTGTTATTGGGCGCCAGTTGTCTAAAATCATAAGGTCTTTATTAGGTTTAGGAAGCAAGGTTATTAATCCTTGTTTCAAAGAGGTTGGTAACTCCTTTAGCTCAATAGATTCCTTCTACATTTCAAATAAAGGATTTTTAATTATATTCCAAAAATGCAGATAGAACTCCACTGAAAGACCATCTGAACCTGGAGACTTATTTTTTTTCATTGAACGTATTGCTATTTCCATCTCAAGCTTACTCAGATTTTCTTCGCAAGTATCTTTAAATTGAGGTGAAATAGGAGAGACAGAAGATTTAACAGATTCAAAAAAATTATAACATTTATCCTTTTGAAATACAGATTTATAATTGGGAATAAAAGGACTCTACATACGTTGAAGTTAACTTAGGATTTGAAGTAATAACATCATCAATTTTAAGTGAGGAAATCATTTGCCTTTTATAATTCCGCTTTTCTAGTGAAAAAAAGTAACTTGTATTTTTTTCTCCTTTTGCTTAACCATTTGGCTCTTGAACAAATAAAAGCACCTTTTGCAGTATCAACGTAAATTTGGTCAATTTCAGATTTTATAGTTTCTGATCTAATTTTTTCATCCTCTGTCAGATAATCTTTTTTTAAATAAATATTTAACTCATTCATCAATGACTGTTCCTTATTCAAATTATTGTTTTTAACTTGTTTACTAAAATATATGGCTGACTGTCTAACTTTAGACTTAAATAATTCCCATTTGCTAGAATGTGACATTTGATTATTGGCAAAAATGTGTTGTGCGATACCTTTAACCTGCTTATTAAAATTTTCATTATTCAGCAAATTATTATTTAACTTCCAATATCCCCGCAGACTTTTATTATTAATTTTAGAGCCAGAGAGAGATAGAACAATCATTTTATGATCTGTAAGGGGAGCATAAGTATATGAATTTTCTGTAACATATTGAATACATTCAGGATTGATCAACCATAAGTCAATCCTTGATTGTAACGATCTAGAGGAATTGCTCCAGGAGTAACATTTATCACTAAAATTTTAAAATCTCCAAATATCCACAACAGACAGATGAGAGGACAAGAAATTTGTAAGTTTAAATTTTGAAGATGATGAAGAATGAGGGGGGAAGCGATCTATTAAGTCATCTGGGACATCATTAAAATCGCCTCCGATTAACAAAAAAACGTCTTTATATTTTCTTTGTAAAACTAAAATAGCGTTAGATAACTCTGTGGACATATTTTTGGCTTGGACTGATGAATTATAACCGTAAACATTTACTAAGATAAAAACTGAATTATCCAACTTAACAGTTATCAGTATCCATCTCCCTTCTGGTGAATTAACCGATTCTAACACATCACCTTTGAACTTATTTAACAGAACAGCGACACCTGCTGAATGATGAGAAGCATGACAACAGAAAATTTGATCACCCCACTGAGATCGCCACCACCTAACATCATTTTCACATGAATGTGTCTCTTGTAAGAAAATTATATTCGCGTTAGTATGTCTAACAAAAATAAAAATAGATTTTCTTTTAATGCTGTCTCGTAAACCCCTAACATTAAGTGAAACAATTTTAAAATTACTGAAAATAAAATCAGGCATAAAACTAAAATTTGGATGTCAGAATTAGTATAAATGTATAAAGAACCCTCAAACAAATAAATTCCCAAAGCAGCCGGTGTTGAACAGTTATTAAACTGGAACAGTCACATTACCCGGACGATCAGACTGAACGAATAAGTTAACTTTTGACACTGACAAGAGCCAGCGACCAGATAGTAGTTTTCTGTCAGTGTTTACTTTTCAGCTTCACACTCCTTGACGGACAGTTTTTTGCCATCAATAAAAGCATCTGCACCACGAAAGTGAGCTCTCTTGCCCTGTTCTCTTGCCTCTTTTACTTTTGGCCATTGCAACCTCCTCTGTTGTCTTTCTGCAAACGCCAAGTCCCTAATCAGACGAACACCTCTTTCCTTAAGAGCGGGATGATCCCGAGCCGCTTTCCAGGCTTTCTCCCTGTACACTCGAAGCGCAAACTGAATTCTGACCGGTCGAGGGCGATTTCCACCTGCTCCGAGACGACCAATTTTGTGAATGGTGTCAACATAAAAACGGATGTCATCTGCTTCGTCTGGAGTGAGAACTTTAAGGATTTCCAGCACTTTGCTTCTGATATTTTCTCCATCGGTTTCTTTGAGATTGATGATTCTTAAGTTCCACCTTCTGCTGTAGATCTCGGCTTGATCGCATTTGCTTTGAACCACTTGAACCACCTGCTGAATTTGCGTGACCTTATTTTCATTTGCCGTAACTCGTGTAGACATCGATTTAAACTCCTCTCCAACAAAATCAACAGCCTTTGAAAGATTAGCAATCTTAATCATATTCTGGGCAAGTTGTTCCATCGACGCAAATCGATCACTGAGGGAATTAACAGCACGCAGTATGTCAACAATAGACACTTTAGGATCATATTCATCCTGACAAAGTTTTTTTGAGAGAGGACTGCTTGATGGTGTATTTGACGACAAATCGTGGTCTCCAAAAGGTTCGAAAAGTGAAGAGAACAACTTTCAGTCTTTACTCTTTGGCATTTTTGCAGCGTTTGCACGTGCACTGAACTCTTGAATCTGCGTATAGTTCAGTCTATAACTGGGGTTTAAACATCGAAATTAGCTGAGTTACTACTTCTAAAAGTCCCTACCTTGATTTGAGTGATACATATTCGTCCAAACAATGTAAACTCCTCCAGATAGCTCAGAGCTCAAACCAGCACAACCATCTAGGTCGCCATCTTGCGCCAACCCACTTGTGGCTTCTTTTGCGCTCTTTAGAAACCTATGGGTGACGTCACGGATACTACGTCCATATATTTTACAGTCTATGGTGACAACCTATATTTTACATTCTATGGTGACAACAGTGCCACTCCCACCTGCTGGTAGAAACGGGTACTGCTGAACAGATAACATTAAAATACTGACACAAACGCTGGATTAAGTGAAATGCGCGTGATGTGGTAATTTTAAGTTCTTTGATGAAGAAATAAATGTTATACAACCCTTTTTTTATTTGTGCAATCAATTCCCAAAGGATCAGGGGCTTTTGACAATACATCAGTTGCTTAAGCCTCCAAAGCAGCTTTTTAAAGCAGCTTTACAAAAGGTGCACGTTATTGCAATACAAATAAATTAAAAATTCTGTTTACAGTGAAAGTGGGGAGCTGTTGACCTTGACTGGGGATGTTGTCGGATGGAGGAAGGAATACTTTGAGGATCTCCTTAACCCCACTGACATGCCTTTCATTGAGAAAGAAGGCAGTTTTTGTAACATGGAAGATTTTCAAAAGTTCAATTGCTGTCTAAGGCCGCACTCACACTAGGTACAGTTGCCTCGAACCGGGCCAAAGCACGCTTGTCCCCCCTCCCGTCTCCCCCGACGGCCCGCGCTCACACCACAAATGGGCCACGGCACGCTTACGTCATCGCTGCTGCGCTGTTCAGTGAGAAGCGCTCTCTCACTCAGCAGCACAGTGGAGATTTCTCTAGTTATATCGTTTCAGTTGTTTGTTATGCAGTGACATGCAGTAAAATATTTCGCCAAACAGTCCTTAGGGATGCGGTGACATGCAGTCAGATATTTCGCCGAACAGATCCGCTAATTTTGGCGCTCATAAACAATCATAAAGCTCTCGTGCTGGAGGAAGGAGAAGGTCTGCTGAATGCGCGCAGCTGTCGTGCTGTGAGGAGTTCTCGTCTTTAATAAACTACGGCAGTTTGCGTTCACTGAACAGTAAGAATGATTAATAAATCTATATGAAACAACCCCTTAAAAGTCACGTATCGCTTTCAGTTTCGGGCTTTGGCGCGTTTTGCACTCACACACAAGCGTACAGCACCAAAGCCTAAGTGATCCGCGCTCAGGCACACCTCTTCCAACCGGGCCAGGGCCGGCCAAGTGAACCGTGCTTGAGCCCGATTCAGCGCACTCACACTTCTCAATCCGGGAAATGGGCCTGGGCACGGTTCGGATGGCAAAGTGTGAGTAGGCCCTAATATGACACCCAGATATTTTACAGTAGAGCTAATGCTTGCATTGTATCCCTCTAATTGCAGGTCGAGTTGTGAGATCGCTGTGTACAGGATTTAGGCCCAATAAATAATACTTCCCTTTAGTCTGAATTCAAAACGAGTGAATTGTTTGTCATCTAGTCTTAAAGGGCCATGAAACCCCCCATTTCAGCAGGATGCTTTCACACCTCTAGTTTGGAAAAAGTCAGGAAAGTGGGCGTGTCTAGCTTTGTTTGGGTGGGAGTGTAGGGGGAGGAAAAATGGGCAGCGTTTGAATAAAAATGGGAGTTGCCATTTGGGCATGTGCTTCTGACCAAGTACAAACAAACACACACGCAGGAGAAACGGAGGGTTGTAGATTTATGTCTTGCATTTTTCAAAATAATGCTGAAACCATTTATAATGCCAAAAAAAGTCCTTTTTTTTCTTCCAGATCATGACCCTATTAGGTTCATTTGTCATGTTTCAGTAAATGTAATTATCAGTAAAATATGTTACACACATTTTTAATATCCTGCCAGAATTGTGTCTGCTTTTAAAACTATTGTTAATATACTGTACAGAGTTACACATTACATCACAGTCAGTAGCAAACATTTAAATATCTATTTGTGTTAAATATTTCTATTTATTATATGTTGTTTGTACCGGAAGTGTTGAATCTTTAACAGACTGTGTTTGGCAGAGTGTCATTAATAGATCAAGATGGAGCTCAGTGCACTTCCTCTAATGCTCTGTGAGTATCTGCTTCTCATTCTGACTATTAAAATACATTTATTTTTTATTGCATGTAATGATGTAGTGAATCAGTGCTTCTCTATATGGTATTTATTTGTCATGCTCCTATCAATCTTTTGGGAGAATTTATGCCAAATTCATCTGCACTATATATAGAACAATATATATATATATGTGAATGGTTTCTTGGATATGCTGTAGATGAATTAGATTTGTGAGTTTTATTCATTAAGTTTCATTCAGTTTGAAGTTTGTGATGGTGTGTGCATTGAATTGGACATGCTGTAATGTTCTGTAGTTTTTCTTCATAGTTCTGTCTTATTTTCTTTTCAACTCTTTGTGAATTTATTAATCGTGTTTACTTGATATTGAGCTCAGATGCTCAGCTTGTTTGTCATGTTTTGCTGATCTTGGTTCAGTTGTTGACTAGTTCAGCAGTAGAATAACCATGTATAGATTGAAATGGTTTGAGTTTCTGTTGTTTCCTCAAACTCTGATCAGTGATGTTATTGACCACAATGATGACACACTTTCCACTGAAGCACTAGCATTCACAACGCCTGCAGTTTCCTTTCAGCTCTTTAAAAAACATCATGACAACAACAATTATTTATTCTTAGAAATGCACAGGGGGTGTTTTATTCATACTTCCTCTTTCACCGGTTCTTCGGTTATTATAGACTGCCACCTAATCTGAGAGCAGAGACAGATCTACAGACTAAAACAGAGAGTTGATTCATTATTTTAACTATTAGGAGTTTGGAAATTTGGAGTCAAGTTTTTGTGAACAAATGTTGACTCGAGTTGTAGTGGAGTGTTTTTCACTGGGATGCTCCACAAATCTTCTGTCCATTTTTATAATTCCACTTTGCAGCGTCTTCTCTCTTTGTTCATCTGGTCTGAAAGGCATGTGCTGAAGAGCTGCTCTGCTCCTATTGGTCAGTTTGTCACGTGATGCACTTTTAAAATATTATAATCTGTGTAATTCTGAGCTGAGCACATCATGCATGTTAAACAGTGGAAAAGGGAACCAGTGCATATTAAGATTTATATTAATGATTTCACCTCATCATTTATTGTTTTCTCATGTTCATATAGTCTATACCTTTTATATAGTCTACATACACTGTTGAAGTCAGAATTATTCACCCTCCTATAAATTTTGTATTTTCTTTTACAAATATTTTTCAAATGTTTAACAGAGCAAGGAATTTTTCACAGTATTTCCTGTAATATTTTTCCTTCTGGAAAAAGTCTTTGATTTATTTCATTTTAATTTAAATTTAAAAAAATGTAGTTCATAATTGTTATATTATTTTAGTAATTTGAAATTCTTTATTGTCATGGTTGATCATGTAATTTTCCCCCCTCAAAAATAGTAATGTTCTATTTTTTTTTTTTTCAGTGAATATCAGTAGTACAGAATCAGCTCTGTTGATGAATCTCACGCAGGTCTTTACAGCTGTAGAGGAGAAGAAACTGGAGGATCACGACACACACACACCAGCGATCAACACACACTGACCATATCAGGTGAGATTTGAGGGGGAAATTACCTCGTATCATCTGTTTTATGTTTTATACTTCAACTGAACTACAAGTATTACGATTCTTTGGAGCATGTGCAGTAAATTGATGACTAAAATTATGTTTTAATTATAAAATATGAGTGTTTGTGTCAGACAAGAAGTGGAGGATACACTAAATAAAAAATGCTGCTAATTAGCACTTAAAGGGGTTCATTGACTCCTAAATGTCTAACCACTTTAGTTCACCCAAAAATGAAGATTCTGACATAATTTACTAACTCCTTATTAGTTAGAAAGTTTAGTTTTGTTCTGTTGAACACAGAATAGGATACTTTGAACTTTGTTGGAAACCTGTAACCATTGACTTGCATAGTATGTGTTTTTTCCTACTTTGAGGGTTCTTCCAATGAAGTAGGAGTCGTGATTTACAAACAATTAATTATTTGTAAATTCCAAACAAGCAAAAACAAAAACACTTGGCCATACAGAAATTAAACTAAAGTACCAGAAATAAAGTTTTTGGGGCTCAGATGTTCAGAGGTCTCTAACCGAAAACTAGCTAAAACCTTCAACATGCAGGGCATACAGAAAATTGAAATTCTGTTACTCTCAGATCCTATAGGTGCCTACATATAATATTAATACAAAAAGTAGAGTTTTAGAAATAATTTACAATAAGTATAATTATACATAAAATGTAATTAAAAACATACATTAAAAAATTGTAAACTATACAATTACATTAAGAGCATATGGCAACAAGTACAAACCAGAGTTGTGCAGATGTAAAACAGTATACTGTATAGTGCAAAAAGGCTTGTAACATTATTATGATAGTGACATAATCTATAGGGAGGTAGTATGATGCGACTAACCAGCAGTCCAATGTTACATAAAGTGGTGTGAGTAAAAGTGTCCCCAAAGGTGCATGGGGAGGGAGAGGAGAGTGGTGGCAGAGCTGGGAGAGAGTTCCGCTTCCTGATGGATGAAGCTGTCCTTCAGTTTGTTGTGCCTGGCCTGGAGAATTCAAAATCTCCTCCCTGATGGCAGCAGACCAAAGTGCATTGGGTGGGTGAGATCTGCTGTTTTGCAGAGGGCCTTTAGGGTGAGACGGGTGTTGTAAATGTTCTAGAGGAAGGGGAGAGGGACACCAATTGTCTTCTCAGCTGTTCTCACTATAAATTAAGATATTTTAGATGAAATCCGAGATCTTTCTCATCCTCTATAAAAAGCAGAGTTGTTATTCAAAGTCTAGAAAATGCCAAAAAAAAAAAAAACATCCTGTAAGCCGACCATGTTCAGTGGTTCAACTAGAGCAGTGTTTCTCAACCAGGTTCCTGGAGGATCACCAGCTATGCACATTATCAGTTTCTCCTTAAACAAACACACCTGATTCAGATCATCAGCTCATTAGCAATGACTGAAAGACCTGTAATAGGTGTGACAAAGAAGACATCCAAAACATGCAGTGCTGGTGGTCCTCCAAGAGCTTGGTTGAGAAACGCTGAGCTAGAGTATTATCAAGCTCTGAGCTCACTTTTGTGCACACAAAAAACAAAAATAATGACTTTATTCAATAGTTTCTCATCCTCAGGCAAGAATGGGTGTTATTGAATAGTTTTAGGACAACTTTGATGAAATATCCACTTCAATTGTTGACTACTGTATATTTAGCATGTGCTCGAGCAAACTGCAGCTAGTTTCGGTTGTTACCAGCAGATGGCTGCAGACACTAATGTAGAATGCAGGAATTATTGTAATTATATAGTGGGAAAATGTCTTTTGACTTTTGTGGATCAGGCAATAAGCATGATGAGGATGATGTACTGTACATAAGTTTATTAAACACTGTGTTGCACATGAGTTTATTCTGTAAAATCAGCCAGAGAGATGTGCAGAACCACTTGCATTTTGCACAATATTTTTCTGAAACCCTTTACTATGCTAAAAAGCTATGTCCCTATTAGGTTCATTTGTCATGTTTCAGTAAAATTAATTCACATTGTGTGAAGTCTATTATACACATTTTTAATATTCTGACATAATATTATTTGCTTTTAAATCCATTAACAATAGTTAATATACTGTACAGAGTTGTACAATGAAATATCCGTTTGTGTCAATTATTTCTACCTTCTCTTATATGTTGTGTGTGATTATACAGGAAGTGTCGAGTCTTTAACACAGACTGTGTGTTTGGCAGAGTATCATTAATAGATCAGGATGGAGCTCAATGCACTTCCTCTAATGCTCTGTGAGTATCTGCTTCTCATTCTCAATTAAAATACATCATCTTTCTTCATAGCATGTAATGATAAATCATAAATAAATAAATCAGTGTTCGTCTGTATGCTATTTCTTAGTTTTTATTTTTCATGCTTTGATAACTTTGGCAGACTATAAATTCATCTGCATCTCGTGAATGGTTTCTTGGATGTGCTGTATGTGAATGGATTCATTTGTGTCGTTCATTTGTTTTTTGATGCTTTATGCATTGAATTGGACGTGCTGTTATCCTCTGTATAGTTTTTCCTCATATTTCTGTCTGTTTTCTTTTTGACTCTTTGTGAATGTATTAATTGTGTTTACTTGATGATATTGAGCTCAGACTATCAATGTGTTTGTCGGGACTAGTTCAGCAGTAGAATAACCATGTATGGATTATATTGTGAAATGGTTTGAGTTTCTGTTGATTACTCAAACTCTGACCAGTGACGTTATTGACCACAATGATGATGACACCCTTTCCACTGAAGCACTGACAGCATTCAACATACCTTGAGTTTGCTTTCAGCTCTATAGAAGCATCATGACACCAACAACTAATAATTATTTTTAGAATTGCACACAGGTTTTAGTCATGCTTCCTCTTTCACTGTCTCCTCAGTTATTATTTACATTTATTCATTTAGCAAACACTTACTGTATCTAAATGACTTACAAGTGAGGATAAAAAGCCCTTCAAGTCATCAGAGAGCAGCAGTATATAAATGCCATGACAAACCTAAGTGAATTTAGATTATTATTATTTGTTTTTATTTATTTATTTATTATTATTATTATTATTTGTCTGTTTGTTTTAAAATATGGAGTAGTGTTTTCTGCAGGTGGTTTGTCAAGCTCACTCACCTGTGTGGAGACAGGATCATCAGCATCGTCTCTGTTTCTGTTCATTTGGTCTGAAAGATCTAAAGCTGCTGTGCTCCTATTGGTCAGTGAGACATGTTAAACTTTGGGATAATGGAGCACATCATAAACTGAGCTGAGCACGTCAACTTTAAACATGGTGGAAAGGGAAAGCAGATAAGGTTATGATCTGAGAGATGTTCCCACATCAATGAAAAGTAAAATGTATAAATAATAATATATAAATAATATTTATTTATTAAGTTTATTTATTAGCTTATTATTTGTTTGCGTTACTTAATTATTTGCTTGTATTTATTTGCCTATTTACTCATGTATTTGCTTTAGTTGTTTGCTGATTCATTTTATTTATTTATTTTCTTTTATTTGCTTATTTATTAATTGTTTTCTTTATTTGCTTATTTATTAGCTTTTTATTTATTTGCTTATTTATTTGCTAATTTATTAATTTGCTTATTTGGTTATTTGCTGATTTTTTTGTTTAAATATTTAATATTTGCCAATGTATTTGTTTATTTATTTAGTTATTTGCTGATTCATTTTATGTATTTATTTGCTTATTCCTTTAATCTATTTGCTTGTTTATTTATTTTATTTATACATTTTTAGTAAATTGAATTAATTTTTTTGGTTGGGCTTATTCTGTTTTTATTTAATGTTTTTATTTATTAAAAACCAAGTAGTGATATTTTTGTATTCTGTTATTTTACTGACTTATTTTTGATATTTGAGCAACGCGGTGGCGCAGTAGGTAGTGCGGTCGCCTCACAGCAAGAAAGTTGCTGGGTCAGTTGGCATATTGGTGTGGAGTTTATATGTTCTCCACATGTTCGCAGGTGCTTCGGTTTCCCCCACAAGTCCAAAACCATGTGGTATAGGTGAATTGCTAAAAATGGTCTGTAGTGTATGTGTGTGAATAAGTGTGTTTGGGTGTTTCCCAGTGATGGGTTACAGCTGGAAGGGCATCCGCTGCGTAAAACATATGATGAATAAGCTGGCAATTCATTCTGCAGGGGCGAGCCCGAATTAATAAAGGGACAAAGCCTTTATTATTTATTACATAATAATAATAATAGTAATTATTATTATTATTATTATTATTATTGTTGTTATTGTTATTATTATTTTTTTATTATTATTGTTATTATTACTATTTATCAATTTTTTAATAATATTAATTTTAAATTAATATTTAGCTTTTTCTGTTATTTATTTCAGTGCATGTTATGTTTATGTAACCCTCTTCGTTGGTGTACTTCCCCAAAATGTCTCTGCGTTGTGTATGTGTGATAGGATGAACAGGAAGGACACCAAGACCGTGGTTGAGCCAAACAGAGCAGCTTTCCCTTTAATGGACTCCTCTCTTCATTTTGTCACTTGTACAGCAGAAATGGCACTGCAACATCTTTCCCACAGCGAAACACAACTCAGTACATCACAAAATAATTACAAAGTGTACAAATGATCAAAAATAAATGATGTAAATGCTGCAGCTACATAACTAGTAAGCTAGCTGTTCACAAACTAACTTAAACACTGAAAAGATAAACTAGAACATATGACAGGCAATTATAAATGTTAAATATATTCAGGATATAAAGAACCAACCAAATAACATGTATTATCAAACCTAAAACAACATAAAATATGCTATGCCGCATGGTAACAACTAAAATATCAGAAATATCAGAAATATAAGTCAATCTATCAAAAATAAGGACCTCTACACATTAATTAATGCCTAAACTATAACATATCTCATAAAATAACATGGATGGCAAATATTATTGTCGAAATTAAACAGATTATGTGTAGAGCTGAATCAATTCTCCTTACCTTTCCCACAGCGAAACACAACTGAGGCCAAACTGCAGCCCATCTCCCTAACACAACACACAGCTCCCCCCGGAGGAAAGGAAGAGATATTACATATTCCCTACATTTATAATATCCATTGTTTCAGATGGGCAGCTGTTAAGTTGTAAATGTTTTTCTACTGTGTGTTTATGTATGATATTATAATAGTAATAGTATAATTTGATGGCATTTTTTCAGTCAAAGCCTCTTTTTTTTACTTTAGAAACTATTATTTTTATGGCCTTTAACAAACTAAATCCTACATTTTGTTCAAAATCTATTGGATATTGACAGACAATTAACATTACATCTGTGCTTCAATAAAATTTCTCCATGAATTTCTGACAACAACAAAATTTAAAATGGGTTGTTGGAAAAGTTTGAAACTCCTCTTTACATGTAAACTGTTAAAATAAAGATAATCGGGGATTATGCACAGTTTGAACAAACAGTATCATTATAATAACATATCTATATCATACTGTATTATGTGTACATAAAAGCAACATGAACATGATATGTACTTTTTGTCTTTTAGTGCTGATTTCAATCATCCATCCTGCACAAACTGAAGGTGATCTACATATTTATTTATGTATTTTTGCACATAGTAAAACACAGTAAAACTGAAAAAAGTGTATATCAGTGTCTCAAATGAAATGTGTGATTTAGTGTTTTTTTGGCCCAACTTTGTATTCCCATCTGCACTCTTAGAAATAAAGGTACACGAGCTCTCACCAAGGTGGTACCTTTTCAAAAGGTACACATTTGTACCTAAAAGCCCCATAATAATACCTCAAGGGTACATACTAGTTCTAAAAGTGTTCCTCTTAAAATTTTAGTAGGTACTACTATATACTTTTGAGGTACTGATAATATGTACCCTTAAGTACATATGTGTACCATTTGAAAAGGTACCACCCCAGTGGCAGCTTGAGTATCAATATTTCTGACAGTGTGTTTGATTCAAGCTTGAATTACATCTGTGGCGTTACAGAGCAACTAAAGGCCGTAGTGATTTTATACCCTGACAAACATGAGCCCACCACTGTCAGATGTGAAATACCAGGAGCTGAAGATGACTGGACATACAGTTGGTTTAAAGATGGATCAACTAAACCCTTCGCCACTGACAGAGAATTCAGCTTTAGCACTGGTGTTTCTCACAGGAGGAGTAAAGTCACCTGTAGAGGAGAAAGAAACAGTGACGGACTGAAGTCAGAGATCAGTGATGCTGTCACACTGAATCTACCATGTGAGTTTGATTTAGTATATATGTATTAGAATCAGATGTACGGTGACAATTATTTCTTCAAAATATGTTTTTTGCAGTAACATTTATACTAATTTTGGAGCATGTTGAGTTCATTAACTCATTTGAGCTTATTTGTGTGTTTTATCATCTCTTCTGTTTGTTCAGTTTCTATAGAAACTCCTAAAGCTGTTCTGACTGTTCGGCCTGAACTACCACAGATACTCAGAGGAGACACTGTCATTCTCAGATGTAACATACAGGGAGAAGACTGGACATACTCATTTAATTGTGGAGATAATGAGCACAAGTCTGAGATAAAAGAGTTTAAGATCACTGTAGAGTCCACACAGACATGCAAGTGTTTAGGCTGGAGACAATCAGGCTCTTCTGAATGGAGTAATGAAGTGACTCTGACTGTGTTTGATATTATGGGTGAGTGATCAACACTCAACATCAGGATCTTTCTTAATGTTTTATTGAAACTTGCTTTTGTGTTTAATGTGGGTTTCATTATACTTAACTCTTCATTATTGTCCTGTTTTCTACTGTACAATTTTTAATATGTGTAACAAGGACAGTCAAAGCATTTCTATTAAAGGTGAATTTGAAGTCATGTGCAGAAGTTTTAAAAACAGTCCAACTGTTCAGAAACTTGATGTAAAAGCAGGCCAAAATGGGTAATTATACAAGGGTGACTGTTAAAAGAGTTAGTTCACCCCAAAATGATAAATGTTATTAATTACTCGCCATCACATTGTTCCAAATCCTTAAGACATTCGTTCATCTGCAGAACATGAATTAAGATTTAAGATACAACATTTAAAGGGCCATGAAACCCTCTCGTTTCAGCAGGGTGTTTTCACACCTCTACTTTGAAAAAAGTCAGAAAAGTGGGCGTGTCCAGCTCTGTTTAGGGGGGAGTGTTGGAGGAACTAAAGTGGGAGGGTGTGGGAGTGTCTATTTGGGCACGCGCGAGTTTTAGTCAAAATACACACACATGAGAAAGTAATGGTGTTTAACCTACATGGACATCTGTAGTCGAATTATTTGCCAAATTATTAAATAATGGACTTTAACAGCAGTTTGGCTCTTTCATTCAGGGAATTCATTCATGCCCCTCGCGACAAACGCGATATTTGATTCGAGGAGCTGCTCTAAGCGTGTATTTTTCATGCAATGTTTGATACCGCACGGCGAATGAGAGAAAAAAAAACTCTGCATTTCCCGGAAACTTAGATACACACGGCAGGTAGCGTCAGAAAGCCGCGTGTGTTATTCCGGTCACAAAATGCGGTGCTATGTTTGCACTCAGTGCAATAGTTAACTTAATTCGATACGAACAAACTGAATAAACAAAGAGCACTGGTCGCTCACTTAACAAATCTGTAGAGACAGGACAATCACCAGCAACTAGAGCCGCGTCTTTATGAAGAGGAGACTAACGTTACAAGCGAATCCGGATTTCAGCGTTTGCAGATGAGAACAGCTCTCAGGTAAACAATAATCCTCCTTAGACACGTAAGTTATTGTTGTGGCGCGTTGCGTACACTGTTAATCCACACGTGACTCCAGCTGCGCTCTCACAGAGAGAAAATGAAAACAAAACTTAATGGCAGCAAACTATAAAAGCAACACTTCACGCTTGTTTTGCCAACACAACGTGGCGTCTTTGTGGTGTAAACACGGTGACACTAATGAATATTAATGAAGTTGCACAATAGAGCGCGCTGATTGGTTTGAACCAAGCTTTACTCATGCATTAATGCATCACACTGTAAGACGTAATAAGACTCACTCTGGCACAGACGCCCAGTCTGCACGCTGGAATACAACGCTATTATGTCATGACCGTGACACAGCTTCAAAAATTCGTTTCAAACAGGAAGTACGAATTTGCTTGAAATAACGCAAAAACAACCAATTTACACTTTTTAGTGAAATATAGGTGTCCTAATAGTGTTTTTAGCAGTGTGGGACACAAATACGACTGTCAACAGCTCAAAAAATGTGTTTTGGTGTTTCGTGACCCTTTAAGGGTGCTAAGAGAACATTTTAGATTAAATCTGAGAGCTCCCTCATCCTCCATAGACAGCAACAGTTTTGGGTGTTACAGCATTTTACTACATGCCATACTGTGAATGATTGTTTTGAGTATTTGATGAATAATATCTGAATCATGGATTTTATGTCACACAAACCTCAAATATAAGAAAAACAAAGTAAAATATAGTTAAGCATATGACTAAAGCGCAAGTGTGAAAGAAACATCAGTAATGTAAATGATAGAAGTCGTGCAGCAAAAGACAATCATTAAACACTAGACAATAACCCAAGATCCTCTCATTAAATATTTACAGACGAATTAAAAATAAGCATAAAGCCCCAGAGTTCAGTGTTCACTGGAGACACAGTTACTCTCAGCTGCGATGCTGGACGATCAACTGTACGGAGGATTATCTGGTACAAAGACTCCAGCAGAATAGGAACTGTTGATGAAACTAAAACACTGACAGATGTGAAGATCTCTGATGGAGGATGGTACAAGTGTGGTGTAATAGCAGCAAATAATGCCACAACACAAAGTCCAGCAGTCAGGTTAACAGTAACAGGTATTTGCAAGACAATCTGATTATGAGTAAATGTAATATTACTGTTCACAATGACTGTGATTAACATTATCATATTCTGTCAGCTGAATTAATCTTGAGGTCATGTTTCACAGAGAGACTCAAAGCTTCATTGCGTGTTCAGCCTGATGGAGGTGTTTTCAGGGGACAGACGGTCACTTTCACATGTCACATACCAGATTCAGACGTCACTCGCTGGAGCTACAGCTGGAATAAAGATGATTCAGTGATTCAGGACAGTGAATCTCGGGAATACAGAATCAGCTCTGTTGATGAATCTCACGCAGGTCTTTACAGCTGTAGAGGAGAAGAAACTGGAGGATCACGACACACACACACCAGCGATCAACACACACTGACCGTATCAGGTGAGTTAGAAGGAAAAATTACCTCGTATCATCTGTTTTATGTTTTATACTTTAACTGAACTACAAGTGTCACAATTATTTGCATCATGTGCAGTAAATTGATGACAAAAATGATGTTTTAATTACAAAATATGAGTGTTTGTGTGACAAGAAGTGGAGGATACACTAAATATAAAATCCTGCTAATTAGCACTAAAAGTGGTTCATTGACTCCTAATTATGTCCACTTTAGTTCACCCAAAAATGAAGATTCTGGCATCATTTACTCATTAGTAAGGTTTTGTTTTGTTCTATTGAACACAGAAGAAGATACTTTGAAGCATGTTAGAAACCTGTGACCATTGACTTTTATAGTATTTGTTTTTCTTACTCTGATGCTCTTCCAGTAAAGCAGGAGGCATGATTCACATTTATTTTGTTTTTTATTTCCAGACGAGGTAAAGCAAAAATATTGGCCATAAAAATATTAATCAAACCAATAAGTACCAGGAATAAAGTTTTTGAGGCTCAGATGTTCAAAGGTCTCCAACTAAAAACAAACTTAAACCTCCAAACTAAACCAATCCCGGGACCACACCATTTAGAAAGAACAGAGGGTCGTTCACATACAAATTTAAACAAACAAATAAATGAGCACAAATTCCAGAGTCATTTAAAACAAATTACTCAAATAGTTTATATGTATGGTATTAACATTTACATCAATCCTGAAAAATGTTTGCATACAATAAATGTTATGTGCCATTCATTTACGAGTAGTCAAGTGAATAGATGATTAGGAGTTACCTGTCCTTTTCTGTGTCTAAAGAGACAACATAAACTACCTAATTTACAAATTTTCAACATTCTACAAAATTTCATCTTTCGTGTTTAACAGAATAAAAAACTCAAACCGGTTTAAAACAAGTTAAGAGTGAGTAAACGATGGCAGAATGTTGATTTTTTTTTTTTTTTAATGAACTACAGGATATATCTTTGTGCTGTACATGTCTTTTGTCAGACTGTGCTAGTAATGAAACCTGCAGAGGTTGTATGCACTCTCATGCTTTGCTATAAATAGGAATTTACTACAATGGCTTTTTTGAATCACATTATCTTTAGGAATTTTTATTAATGTTAATGTTTTAAACAAATTCAGTGATTCAGGATAGTGAAAGCATCAAATTCAAAGCTCTGATGTTTGCCTACAAAGCGACTTCTGGCCTTGCTCGTTCTTATCTGCTCTCACTTCTGCAGATCTATGTGCCCTCCAGAAACTTGCGTTCTGTGAATGAACGTCGCCTCGTGGTTCCATCCCAAAGAGGGAAGAAATAACTTTCGCGAACGCTCGCGTTCAATCTGCCCAGTTGGTGGAATGAACTCCCTAACTGCATCAGAACAGCAGAGTCACTCGCTATTTTCAAGAAACGACTAAAAACTCAACTATGTAGTCTCCACTTCACTTCCTAATCTGCAATTGCCTCTCTGGATATACCACTAACTGTACCCAAAAAAAAAATTAGTAATACTTTCCATCTTCGACTTACAGACCTGAAACTTGCCTATAGCACTTATTCATCGTTGCTCTTATAGTTGTGAAAATTGCTTCCTTGTCCTCATTTGTAAGTCACTTTGGATAAAAGCGTCTGCTAAATGACTAAATGTAAATGTTTTTAAACCTTTCCCCAACTAATCAAATTCTAAAAACTCAAGTATTCTCATCTCATTCAAAACTTATGACTTGTGCAAAAAAGAAAACTGTTTTTCCCCTCACTGAAGGTCAATGGGGTCCAGTGATTCAAACATTTTAGAATTCAAAATACAAATTTGTGCAGTGACATTTATGCAGGGTTTATAAGATGTTGAGCTATTCCTTTGTGTGTTTTATCATCTCTTCTGTTTGTTCAGTTTATACAGAGTCATATAAAGCTGTTCTGACTGTTCAGTCTGAACCATCAGAGATACTCAGAGGAGACACTGTCACTCTCACATGTGACATACAGGGAGAAGACTGGAAATACAGATTCCACTGTGGAGATAAAGAGTACAAGTCTGAGGAGAAAGAGTTCAATATCACTGTAGAGTCCACACAGATGTGCAGGTGTTCTGGCTGGAGACAATCATCAGGCTCTTCTAAATGGAGTAATGAAGTGACTCTGACTGTGTCTGATATTATGGGTGAGTGATCAACACTGAACATCAGGAGCTTTCTCCATGGTTTATCAACAGTATAATAGTTTAATTTCAAAGCTACACTGTTCACCCTCATATTTGGCATATATAATTTTTTTTATCTCTTCATGTGTTGTGTTACTGTCCGTGTTTCAGGTTCAGAGTCTTCATTGTCGGTTCTCTCAGCTCTTAAACTGGTCAGTTTTCTAGTGGCAGCTTCTCCATATCTGCTGGTGACCATCATACTGGGAGTCAAATACTGCAGAGCTCATGGTGAGATCTCTCTCTCTCTCTCTCTCTCTCTCTCTCTCTCTCTCTCTCTCAGTATCAGTAATTAAAATGTCATTTATTCTATATTTTGTGTTTCCCAGCTCAAGATAATGAAGTCGATCAGCATGCTGCCACAGAGGAGTGAAAGTCTGCAGTCCTGATTAATGAACGCCAACTTTTTTATTTTTATTTATAACATTATTCAGCTTATATAATCTTTAAAATTCTTTCATTCTTTTATTTTAATTGTAGCTTGTTATACTTTTTTTCTTCAGTTCTGTTATAGGCTTGAATAAAAAAAAACTCTTTTAATCTGAGGCTATCATTGTTTCAGGTCAAATCTCGAGAGTAACCGAGTGTGTATTTCTGCTCTGTTTAACTTAATACAGAAACATTCTTAACAAAAGCGGATGATAGCGGAGATCTGCTCAACTTTTACAATCATTCAAAATTGAAATATTAATGAACTGTTTTTTTGCATTTAAATAATTAAATAGTCACAATTTATAATTTAATTTAATACTATTATTTAAAAAAAAGTCAGTCAGCATTTTAGGTAGAAATCAAAAATCTGTGTTGACCTACAGTACAAACAGGGAAAAAGCTACATGTATGACTTGCAAAAAAGTTACTGAATTCAAAAGTGGATAAGCGGGAGAAACTATGGTGAATTGAGGACGCTGCAGAAAATATTTGTCATCAAAAATGCTGAATATCTGCATTATGCTGGTTGTCCTGACCAGCTAAGACCAGACTGGAAATGGCCGAAGTCCCTATAAAACCAGGCTGGTCAACCAGCTAACCAGTATAGGCTGGTTTAAGCTGTTTTTTCAGCATGGATGTATTTAATTGTGTTTTGTTACTTGAAATCTCTTTGCTTGTCTTGTACTGCATCTGGTTAATTCTTTATATTCACATATCGCGTCTAAAACCACTTTGAAAACGTGATACATGCCACTATCTTTACTGATTTATTTAAAATGCATTTGAGCTTGCGATTCTCTGCTGTTTGTCGTTGCTGTAGTCACCATCAGCTGTTCCTACACACATGCGCTGCTGTTTTTCACTGTGGTGATTGCACGTCTGCTGGTTCCTGCCTCAAAATGAGCGAGTTTGAGCCACTTGTACATTCAGAAAGCGTTTAGAAAAAAACAAAACACCAGCGAAGAAACTTGACACAGAGACACATTAACACCTCACTGCCAGTGGCGTAGCACAAAATGCGGAGGCCCCCCTGCAGGAATCACCGACAGGGCCCCCTGATGATGGGGGGGGGGGGGCAACGCGGAGAAGCGATCACAAATTGAGGAGCGTTGAAGGGAGGTGGGGTGGAGCGACAACTCTGGGAAGCCTTCACAAACTGAGGAGCAATCACAAACTAAAGAGCGGGAAAGGGGGGCGGGGTGGAGCGACAACGCAGGAAAGCCTTCACAAACTGAGGAGCAATCACAAAGCAGCGAGAGCATCAAAGTAGCTGGAAGTCATTCATTTTCAATAAGAACCGGCGGCGAGAAACAGAGCGGCGCGTCTTCTCCGGTGTGAGCATCGAGGAGAGTTGAAATCAAGTCAACTTTATGGTATATTTGATAATGAAGTAGTCCGTCGCTTGAGGTGTTCAGAGAACACAGACCAGTAAACTTTGGTTCCGATCACAGTTGTTCCCAAGAGTTTGATTATTGCGGTTGCTGGATTTTCAATTATTGAAAATCGCAACGACGCGGGGCCCCCTAATCACGCAGGGCCCCCCCACGATGCGTGCCCTGCGGACCTATCCGCTATGCCACTGCTCACTGCCCACTAGCGTTTTGGAAGTGTTAATGCAGAGCAACAGAGACAGCGCGCAGAAGTATAAATGCACAGCATGGTATTACTTTTATTTTTTGCTATTATTATTATTATTATTATTACTGTTCTGACTTGTCCTGTTATCTTTTCATTATCATTATTACAAGTATTTATACCATTAACATTATTAAGGTTGCAGTTGTAGTTGTAGCGGTAGTAGTTGTAGTAGGAGTAGTAGTAGTAGTAGTAGTTGAAGTAGTAGTCATTGTAATAGTATCGATTGTTATTGAGTAATTGTTACGGAGATTATAGAAGTAGTAGTTCATGTAGTAGTAGATGTCATTGGTATAGTAGTAGCAGAAGTAGTAATGGTGTGGTTGTTACAGTAGTAGTAGTAGTCGTTGTTGGTGTAATAATATCAGTAGTAGATGTTGTTGATGTAGATGTAGTAGAAGTGATTGTAGTAGTAGTAGTAGTCATCGCAGTAGATGTTGTTGTATTAGTTTTAGCAAACACTATAGTAGTATCAGTAGTGGTAGTCGTTGTAGTAGTATCAGTATTAGTAGACACTTTAGTAGTAGTAGTCGTGGTTGTAGCTGTAGTAGAAGCAGTAGTAGTTGTAATATAAGTAACTTTCTGTAGTAGTAGTTGGTGTAGCACTTGTGATTTATTATTATTGTTGTCAGTTATTACTGTTGTCCTTTCTCTCTTTTTACTCTCATATTTACTATCATACATTAATAAGCATTGTTGTTACTCCCTACCTCTGACTGGTTTCTTTCTATATGTTTTATCTATATCTGTGACACTTGCTTCATTTATTGACTGTTATTGTTCCTTATGTATGTACTCTGACCTGTCCACCAAGTTACCTTTACATGCATACACACAGTCATACGCACACACTCACGCACATACCAGTACTTGACTATATTGTTGTTGTTTTTGTTTTGTTTTTGTTTCGTTGCTTTGTATTTGTTATTTGTTGATGTTTTCTTGTATTTGTATGATTTTTGCATATTCTAATTTAAAAAATAAAAATAAAAAATGCACAGCTACGCGCGTTGCATGCACCGTGGGTCACGGCGGTCACTTGACGCAGAAGTATAAACCAGGCTTAATGCCGACCAGTACACCAGGGATGCTGTGCAAATATTGTAGCAGATATAAATACTGTACGCGTAAACATTTGTCAGTGAAGTCTGATGGCTTGTAAAAAGAAAATGTCAAAAGAAAGTGTCAGTAGACTTGCAGTTTGCAGTACCTTGCAGTAGGTTGCATCGTGAAATGGATGATTAATCTGCCATAACTTGCTCAAACCACAGAACAAAGTTCTGCTTATATGGCATTTGTGGCATTGTAACTTCCCTTCGGCTTAACCAAGATTGCAACCAGTGTTTCATGCGCTTTTTTCCTCTTTTTAGTTTTACATCGCTGTATGATAACCACCAAGCACTGCTCACTTGTTGGCCAATGTCTCTTAATATTGCAGTCTTTAATTACCAAGAATCTATAGTTTAGATTGACCACCCACTCCTTGTTCCTTGATTTTGTTAGTCTCACAGTGTCTTTGGTTCTTCACTGTGACACTAACAAAATCAAGGAACAAGGAGACAAACACACATCACATTGCACTCATAAATAAAATACATACTTATAAACATGGATCTTTGTTGTGTTATCTGTATTGTGCATGTGTGTGTTTGTGTAATGTGTATAGATTAATTTACTGTCAAAGTTAGCATTGCGTTTATGTAAAAATCTCCATTTCATGTCAAACAATAGCCCATATCATCTTCTCATTCACACTGACACATTTTCTTTTAAACATTATTTATTTACCAGACATAGAAAGATCACATACACTTACCAGTTTCCATTTCCTCAGCACCAAACCAGTTTACATTTCAAACAAAGACGTTTATACAGTCTTTTCCCGCCTTCACTTCTAAGCAGCCATTTTGGATGACATCATCAGCGTCACGACCCCCTGGTCAGTGAATAAAAATCACTGTTTTGTTGTTTATATCTGTATTGGTTATTTGATGTGTTGTATTTTGAGTTTTGTATGCATATTAATATACTTATATTAATTTATACTTTTGTTTAATGTCTTTTTATGTTTAATTTTTTTTTCTACATGTTACCCTACAACCTGTAGAATGGTTTAACCCATAGGTGGGGCCAATTACATAGAATGGCCCCAAATATTTTTAATGCTTGAACAGTAACAGATTTCCCAGAGATGGGTTGCGGCTGAAAGGGCATCCGCTGCGTAAAAACTTGCTGGATAAGTTGGCGGTTCATTCCACCGTGTCGACCCCAGATTATTAAAGGGACTAAGCCGACAAGAAAATGAATGAATGAATGAACAGTAACAGAAAGGCATTAATACTTTTTAGAATTACACAAAAGACTGAGATAACAATCCAATTGCATACATTCACAATCTTTCCATTCTCGTTAATAATACAACATTTATAAATAAATAACAAAAAGTAAATGCTAAAGAAATTTAGGTAGCAGGGGAGTTAAGTTCTTAAAATATGAAGCCAAAATCAACCAATGATGAATATAAATATCTTGGGCCCGTGTAACACTTTGCAGTGCTTTGTTTAATTCACACCGTCAAAATCAAACAAATGAAAAATGCATCTCAAACATTTTCTTCAACAATGGATAATTGTCACTCGGTTTAATTTTCGATTCTACAAGTTGAGGTTGTTGCATTTAAATCTGATGTCAGAGCAAACTTTAAATAATGACACATTATTGTGATTTTCCATTTTTCTTTTCTGCGCTCGCAATCGGGCCGTACCATTATCACCGGAGGGGTGTGGAGTTCTGGATTAGTGCGCAAATTTAGCAGACCTACACTGCGTTCTATTCAGAAGAGAACCGTTCGAATGGTTTACCCTCCGGAGTGACCGCTTCGAAGGGATGAAGGGTGTAGGGGACCAAATAAGCTTGTCTTTGGAACTCACTTCTGCATAATTGCATAATTAATCACTTTGATGCACAGCTGACACCCATAACACACGCCTGGGACGAACAATCTGCATGCTGCGCTTTATTTATTTATTTATTTATTATTTAGGGCATCACGGTGGCGAAGTGGGTAGCACGATCAACTCACAGCAAAAAAGGTCGCTGGTTTGAGCCTCGGCTGGGTCAGTTGTCATTTCTGTGTGGAGTTTGCATGTTCTCCCCATGTTGGCATGGGTTTCTTCCTTGTGCTTCGGTTTCCCCCACAAGTCCAAAAAACATAGAGCTACACGGAATCTGCGCACGCAGAATTCCGCAGATTTCCACAGATTTTTAGCCCATCGTTTATTCTGTTTATTTACTTGAGCAAATGTGTGTAAATCTATATTCATTCAGTTTTTAAATTAATTTCAGTAATTTCATTGACTAATATGAAAATGTTTAACTGTTTTCTTAGTTTTTACCACTTGTATTTTCCAGTAAATCCACCAGACGGCGCTATGGACCTTCCAAAGCAGCAGACCACGTTACACAAACAGATCATTGTTTGTGTGATCATTGATCACACAAACATTGATGTGTCCGATGACTGTAAAGAGCACAAGTAAGTGTCTGATATTATAGTTTGCTTCTATGTAAAACAACAGATGTGAGATTTTTTTAAAAATCGCACAGGCTCACCAAAATTGGACAATAGAAAATTGGAAACATATTGCCTGGTCTGAGTCTCGATTTCTGCTGCAACATTCGGATGGTCGGGTCAGAATTTGGCACCAACAGCATGAAAGCATGAATTTATCTTGCCTTGTATCAATGATTCAGGCTGGTGGTGGTGGTGTAATGGTGTGGGGAATTTGGTAACGCTTTCTTTTACAACCCGCAAAGTACCGCGTAAGTACAGTGAAATTACAGTGTACTTTTCTGTACGTACTGTGTAAGTATAATGAACGTATGTGTAGGTATGAGGGAACAAACCATAATGCTTGGGTAAAAAGGGGGTAACAACCAGATGTTCATCACGAAAATTACCGCGTAAGTATAGTGAAATAACGGTGTACTTTTCTGTACCTATAGTGTAAGTATAAATAACGTTTACGTAAGTATAAGGGAACAAACTGTAATGCTTGGGTAATAAGGGGGTAACAACCAGATATTCAGCATGAAAGGTACAGCGTAAGTACAGTGAAATAACGTTGTACTTTTCTTTAAATTGCAAAAGAACAAACCATAATGTTTGCGTAAAAGGGGAGTAACAATAAGATATTCATCACGCAAAGTACATTACGTTTGCGATGTACATTTCTTCAAGTATTGTATACATATAATTATGCAAGGATGGTGACAACCTATTGCTATCTGCAAATGTACTGTATATGCACCTGCGTGAGTACATTAGTACTCTTATTCAGTGCTTGGGTTTTATATGGGGTGTTTAATGAATAAAAGGTTTACAACCTGTGAAATTATGAACCCTTATTGTATACTGTATGTATTTTAAATCTGCAATTCAATATAAAATATATTTCCATACACTACTTACCTTATGTTTACTCGTCGATCTCACCAAAGCCATCAATGTCTCCATAACTCACTATCAACAAATAACTTTGCATGACATAGGCCTACCGTCAGGGTTCAGTGCAGATTAAAACAGCCTTTACTGCTAATCTTTACTGCTGTTGCACAGGGGGGCTAACTGTTGCATTTCAGTAAATGTATAGCTGATGCTTTATAGAAAAATCTAGTAATTTGATCTTCAATCAATAAAAACTGCTGCTGTAGTTTACTCTGTTCTTAGTGTTCAAGTATACACTAGTATGTTAAAGTTCAGCTTCTTCCCTCTTTGTTCCCTGTAGTTAAAGGGTAAATACAGTATTTGTTCCCTCCTTGTTCCCTGTACTTACAGGGTAAATACCACATTTGAGGGTTGTAAATTAAAGTGAAGCTTTGTTCCTCCCTTGTTACCTGTACTTACAGGGTAAATACCACATTTGAGGGTTGTAAATTAAAGTGAAGCTTTGTTCCTCCCTTGTTCCCTGTACTTACAGGGTAAATACCACATTTGAGGGTTGTAAATTAAAGTGAAGCTTTGTTCCTCCCTTGTTCCCTGTACTTACAGGGTAAATACCACATTTGAGGGTTGTAAATTAAAGTGAAGCTTTGTTCCTCCCTTGTTCCCTGTACTTACAGGGTAAATACCACATTTGAGGGTTGTAAATTAAAGTGAAGCTTTGTTCCTCCCTTGTTACCCCCTTGTTCCCTGTACTTACAGGGTAAATACCACATTTGAGGGTTGTAAATTAAAGTGAAGCTTTGTTCCTCCCTTGTTCCCTGTACTTACAGGGTAAATACCACATTTGAGGGTTGTAAATTAAAGTGAAGCTTTGTTCCTCCCTTGTTACCTGTACTTACAGGGTAAATACCACATTTGAGGGTTGTAAATTAAAGTGAAGCTTTGTTCCTCCCTTGTTCCCTGTACTTACAGGGTAAATACCACATTTGAGGGTTGTAAATTAAAGTGAAGCTTTGTTCCTCTCTTGTTACCTGTAGTTAAAGGGTAAATACAATATTTGTTCCCCCCTTGTTCCCTTTAGTTTACAATGTAAAATCTTGAAGGCAGTGAAATAAATATACAAACACACAATATATTTCTTCTTTACTTTGTAACCTTTATTTTAATAAATAAGCATTTTAAAAGACTTCATATTAATCAAACATTGTCTTGTCTATCATTGCCTATACTCATTCATTTTCTCTTCGGCTTTGTCCTTTTGTTAATCTGGGGTCGCCACAGTGGAATAAACCACCATCTTATCCAGCATATGTTTTACGCAGTGGATGCCCTTCCAGCTGCAACCCATCTCTGGGAAACATCCATACACACCCACTCACACGCATTCACTACGGACAATTTAGTCTACCCAATTCACCTGTACCGCATGTCTTTGGACTGTGAGGGAAACCGGAGCACCCGGAGGAAACCCACGCGAACGCAGGGAGAACTCCATGCAGAAACCTTCTTGATGTGAGGAAACAGCACTACCTACTGTGCCACAGTGTTGCCACCCAGCTGCAACTCATCACTGGGAAACATCCATACACACTCATTCACACACATACACTACGGACAATTTTAGCTTACCCAATGTCACCACATATTTTTGGACTTGTGGGAGCACCCGGAGGAAACCCACGCTAACATGGGGAGAACATGCAAACTCCACACAGAAATGCCAACTGACCCAGCCGAGGCTCGAACCAGCGACCTTCTTGCTGTGAGGCGATTGTGCTACCCACTGCGCCTGCCTATACTCAAACAGCAAAATAACACATTATTTCCTTCCCCCTTTTTTCTGGCATCTCTTGCTTGGCTTCCTCTTCTGCTCTTCTCAGCTTCCACTGAGGACTCTGATGGTGAGTGGCTGATGAAATCCCATGGGTCTTGCTGCTCTGCATTTATATAAAATATATGAACAGACAGAAAGGCTTTTAGTAAGATATAGACATGTTTATTTTCCTGTTTAATGTGTGTGTAGTGGTTGTCCAACAATTTCACACACTAAACATTTACAGATACCATACACACACTATACATTACTATCAAACAAAAGTACTATCATCAGATCATATGGGAGATTGTGATCATTTATAGTGATAATAATTAAACCGCAGAGGGGAAAAGGCTTAAATAGTAGGCTACTGTGCTAAAGTCCTAGGCAAACGTTACAAGTAATTGGGTGGGGAGGTATTGATATATCAAACTGGCATGCTACAGAAAATATCAATTTACATTTCCAAACATTAATTTTGTCATTAACTTTGCTGTAATTAACGTATACAGGGAGAAAATCGTCCGCACAGTCAGTATGACAACAGCCACAGAAATCTGACCTGATCATCATCCAGTCTGTCTGGAATAACATGAAGAAACTAAATCCATAGGAACTTTGGCAACATCTCTAAGATGTGCAAAGTAAACGACAGTAAACATTGGTAAATATTCGCTGCTGGCCGTTTAGATTCGGCCATGAACTAACGTTAATGTTACGCTAAAAACAAATGAAACAAATTAAATATAATCTGGTTAATGCACAATTTCTAATCGTAACAATAGCCTTATTTAACAACGATTTACTCACATGTGTTACATGGTGACAAGACGGAGCAATACCAAACGTCCCAAAAGTCTGAGCAAAACCTCGTGGCGTGCTGCTGCAGTTTGATTCGGATCTTTAGAGGCTTCTTGATTCACAACTCGTTTGAATCAACGAATCAGTAGGCGCGTACCTGAAGTGATACAATATCGCGAGATGGATTCAAATGCACACGGAGCTGTCTGTTCTCTCGATGTTTTGATGTCACACTGATCGGTTTGTTGAAGACGAATCGATTCAACTCTCCGTCCTCCATTCCCAGAATTTCCTGTTCACGGCAGTACAAGGACGGCAGCGCGAGGTAAATAAAATAAGTATTTTTATGACGTTATGTACATAGAAGTGTTTGTTTAGGTTTTTGTTTCTATCTGATGTTTGTACCCATTTTTAACAATTACACCCTTTTCACAACACTGTTATGACGCGTTTAACGATCATCAGGATCTAAAATCCTTGAGTTTTTTATATGATTTTTTTTATAAAATAACATTTATTTGTATTTACGTATGTATTATATAATATGATTACATGTGCGAGGTGTTTCAAACAGTGTCTATGGTCATGAGTAAATTAGAAGTTATTCTCTCTTCTTGCTGGCGTTATCAGTTTCACACTATTTTTTTATTTTTCTAATTGTCGAGACAACACCATCGTAAAGTTTTCATTTTATTTGAGCAAAGAAGATTGTAAAAAAATGTGTTGTACTTTCCCATTCACTGCGCTGAAATGTAAAAAGGGTCCATAACAGTACATCAACCATATTATGTTATCTTTCACTTTATTTAGGACTAATGATGGGTTAAGACATGTACTTTAATCAAAAACTAACCTTAGGGGTAGTTCACCCAAACGTTACATTTACTTACCATTTAATGAGTAACACAGAATTTAAATATGTACACTGAACTGCAAATAATCTTTACTTCAAAGTCTATACTGCCTGCACATATATTTAAGACTTTTCCCCTCTGCACTTTAATTATTATCACTATAAATGATCACAATCTCCCATATGATCTGATGATAGTACTTTTGTTTGATAGTAATGTATAGTGTGTGTATGGTATCTGTAAATGTTTAGTGTGTGAAATTGTTGGACAACCACTACACACACATTAAACAGGAAAATAAACATGTCTATAGCTTACTAAAAGCCTTTCTGTCTGTTCATATATTTTATATAAATGCAGAGCAGCAAGACCCATGGGATTTCATCAGCCACTCACCATCAGAGTCCTCAGTGGAAGCTGAGAAGAGCAGAAGAGGAAGCCAAGCAAGAGATGCCAGAAAAAAAGGGGGACGGAAATTATGTGTTATTTTGCTGTTTGAGTATAGGCAGGCGCAGTGGGTAGCACAATCGCCTCACAGCAAGAAGGTCGCTGGTTTGAGCCTCGGCTGGGTCAGTTGGCATTTCTGTGTGGAGTTTGCATGTTCTCCCCATGTTAGCGTGGGTTTCCTCCGGGTGCTCCCACAAGTCCAAAAATATGTGGTGACATTGGGTAAGCTAAAATTGTCCGTAGTGTATGTGTGTGAATGAGTGTGTATGGATGTTTCCCAGTGATGAGTTGCAGCTGGGTGGCAACACTGTGGCACAGTAGGTAGTGCTGTTTCCTCACATCAAGAAGGTTTCTGCGTGGAGTTCTCCCTGCGTTCGCGTGGGTTTCCTCCGGGTGCTCCGGTTTCCCTCACAGTCCAAAGACATGCGGTACAGGTGAATTGGGTAGACTAAATTGTCCGTAGTGAATGCGTGTGAGTGGGTGTGTATGGATGTTTCCCAGAGATGGGTTGCAGCTGGAAGGGCATCCACTGCGTAAAACATATGCTAGATAAGATGGTGGTTTATTCCACTGTGGCGACCCCAGATTAACAAAAGGACAAAGCCATAGAGAAAATGAATGAGTATAGGCAATGATAGACAAGACAATGTTTGATTAATATGAAGTGTTTTAAAATGCTTATTTATTAAAATAAAGGTTACAAAGTAAAGAAGAAATATATTGTGTGTTTGTATATTTATTTCACTGCCTTCAAGATTTTACATTGTAAACTAAAGGGAACAAGGGGGGAACAAATGTTGTATTTACCCTTTAACTACAGGTAACAAGAGAGGAACAAAGCTTCACTTTAATTTACAACCCTCAAATGTGGTATTTACCCTGTAAGTACAGGGACCAAGGGGGTAACAAAGCTTCACTTTAATTTACAACCCTCAAATGTGGTATTTACCCTGTAAGTACAGGTAACAAGGGAGGAACAAAGCTTCACTTTAATTTACAACCCTCAAATGTGGTATTTACCCTGTAAGTACAGGGAACAAGGGAGGAACAAAGCTTCACTTTAATTTACAACCCTCAAATGTGGTATTTACCCTGTAAGTACAGGGAACAAGGGGGTAACAAGGGAGGAACAAAGCTTCACTTTAATTTACAACCCTCAAATGTGGTATTTACCCTGTAAGTACAGGGAACAAGGGGGTAACAAGGGAGGAACAAAGCTTCACTTTAATTTACAACCCTCAAATGTGGTATTTACCCTGTAAGTACAGGGAACAAGGGGGTAACAAGGGAGGAACAAAGCTTCACTTTAATTTACAACCCTCAAATGTGGTATTTACCCTGTAAGTACAGGGACCAAGGGGGTAACAAAGCTTCACTTTAATTTACAACCCTCAAATGTGGTATTTACCCTGTAAGTACAGGGAACAAGGGAGGAACAAAGCTTCACTTTAATTTACAACCCTCAAATGTGGTATTTACCCTGTAAGTACAGGGACCAAGGGGGTAACAAAGCTTCACTTTAATTTACAACCCTCAAATGTGGTATTTACCCTGTAACTACAGGTAACAAGGGAGGAACAAAGCTTCACTTTAATTTACAACCCTCAAATGTGGTATTTACCCTGTAAGTACAGGGAACAAGGGAGGAACAAAGCTTCACTTTAATTTACAACCCTCAAATGTGGTATTTACCCTGTAAGTACAGGGAACAAGGGGGTAACAAGGGAGGAACAAAGCTTCACTTTAATTTACAACCCTCAAATGTGGTATTTACCCTGTAAGTACAGGGAACAAGGGGGTAACAAGGGAGGAACAAAGCTTCACTTTAATTTACAACCCTCAAATGTGGTATTTACCCTGTAAGTACAGGGAACAAGGGGGTAACAAGGGAGGAACAAAGCTTCACTTTAATTTACAACCCTCAAATGTGGTATTTACCCTGTAAGTACAGGGACCAAGGGGGTAACAAAGCTTCACTTTAATTTACAACCCTCAAATGTGGTATTTACCCTGTAAGTACAGGGAACAAGGGAGGAACAAAGCTTCACTTTAATTTACAACCCTCAAATGTGGTATTTACCCTGTAAGTACAGGGACCAAGGGGGTAACAAAGCTTCACTTTAATTTACAACCCTCAAATGTGGTATTTACCCTGTAAGTACAGGGAACAAGGGAGGAACAAAGCTTCACTTTAATTTACAACCCTCAAATGTGGTATTTACCCTGTAAGTACAGGGAACAAGGGGGTAACAAGGGAGGAACAAAGCTTCACTTTAATTTACAACCCTCAAATGTGGTATTTACCCTGTAAGTACAGGGACCAAGGGGGTAACAAAGCTTCACTTTAATTTACAACCCTCAAATGTGGTATTTACCCTGTAAGTACAGGGAACAAGGGAGGAACAAAGCTTCACTTTAATTTACAACCCTCAAATGTGGTATTTACCCTGTAAGTACAGGGAACAAGGGAGGAACAAAGCTTCACTTTAATTTACAACCCTCAAATGTGGTATTTACCCTGTAAGTACAGGGAACAAGGGAGGAACAAAGCTTCACTTTAATTTACAACCCTCAAATGTGGTATTTACCCTGTAAGTACAGGGAACAAGGGAGGAACAAAGCTTCACTTTAATTTACAACCCTCAAATGTGGTATTTACCCTGTAAGTACAGGGAACAAGGGAGGAACAAAGCTTCACTTTAATTTACAACCCTCAAATGTGGTATTTACCCTGTAAGTACAGGGAACAAGGGAGGAACAAAGCTTCACTTTAATTTACAACCCTCAAATGTGGTATTTACCCTGTAAGTACAGGGAACAAGGGAGGAACAAAGCTTCACTTTAATTTACAACCCTCAAATGTGGTATTTACCCTGTAAGTACAGGGAACAAGGAGGGAACAAATACTGTATTTACCCTTTAACTACAGGGAACAAAGAGGGAAGAAGCTGAACTTTAACATACTAGTGTATACTTGAACACTAAGAACAGAGTAAACTACAGCAGCAGTTTTTATTGATTGAAGACCAAATTACTAGATTTTTCTATAAAGCATCAGCTATACATTTACTGAAATGCAACAGTTAGCCCCCCTGTGCAACAGCAGTAAAGATGCGAGCCTGTTTTAATCTGCACTGAACCCTGACGGTAGGCCTATGTCATGCAAAGTTATTTGTTGATAGTGAGTTATGGAGACATTGATGGCTTTGGTGAGATCGACGAGTAAACATAAGGTAAGTAGTGTATGGAAATATATTTTTTATTGAATTGCAGATTTAAAATACAGTATACAATAAGGGTTCATAATTTCACAGGCTGTAAACCTTTTATTCATTAAACACCCCATATAAAACCCAAGCACTGAGTAAGAGTACTAATGTACTCATGCAGGTGCATGTACAGTACATTTGCAGATAGCAATAGGTTGTCACTGCATAATTCTTTATATGTATACAATACTTAAAGAAATGTACATCGTAAACTTAATATACTTATTTGCGTGATGAATATCTTATTGTTACTCCCTTTTACGCAAACATTATGGTTTGTTCTTTTGCAATTTAAAGAAAAGTACAACGTTATTTCACTGTACTTACGCTGTACCTTTCATGCTGAATATCTGGTTGTTACCCCCTTATTACCCAAGCATTACAGTTTGTTCCCTTATACTTACGTAAACGTTATTTATACTTACACTATAGGTACAGAAAAGTACACCGTTATTTCACTGTACTTACGCAGTAATTTTCGTGATGAACATCTGGTTGTTACCCCCTTTTTACCCAAGCATTATGGTTTGTTCCCTGATACCTACACATACGTTCATTATACTTACACAGTACGTACAGAAAAGTACACTGTAATTTCACTGTACTTACGCGGTACTTTGCGGGTTGTAAAAGAAAGCGTTACCATCTGCAGCAACTGTGTTATGCTATCATGTCAACATGGAGCAAAATCTCTGAGGAATATTTCCAGTATCTTGTTGAATCTTCGACACAAAGAATTAAGGCAGTTCTGAAGGATAAATGGGAAGTGTGCCTAATAAAGGTGAGTGTGTGTGTATGTATGTGTGTGTGCGTGTATATATATATATATATATATATATATATATATATATATATATATATATATATATATATATATATATATATATGAAATTAGTAGCCCTCCTATGAAATTTTATCTTATATCTATATTATTATTATTATTATTTTACCTGGCTACAGAACAAACCACTGTTGTCCAATCACTTGAAAAATTAACCTATTTAAGACTTTAAATTAAACTTTAAGCTGAATACTAGTTATTCAAAATAGCTAGTGAAATATTACACACTGTCATCATGGCAAAGCCAAAAGAGTATTATCACTTATATTAAAAATTACAATTTAAAATCTTATACTTTTGTCTTCAGCTGCACAGCAAAATATGGGGACCCAAAACAACTCTATGGGTGTTAATTTCAACACTTTGAAAGTGTCTCATGGGGTCCACTCAAAACAGAGTTAAATCAACACTTTCAAAAGGGTTGGCACATTGACACCGAAGAAAGGGTCAATTTTAACTCTGGGCAGAGTTAAAAAATGTAACTATATTTAACACCGCCTGGTGTAATATATTGTTATTTTATTCAACTCTCTTGAGTGTAAATATGGTAAAAAGGCAAAATAGACTGTAAATTACAAAAGAAAAAACATTTTATTTGAAAACATTCACCACTTCAACAATTCATTCAGTTTTTAAAATGCAACAATGTCAAATATGCTTTAAATGTTTTATTAGTACAGACAGTATAAACAAAATATGTATGACCAGTGCTCAATAAGGCTGTTTCAGTCCTTTGGTCCAAACTTGATGTGTTATCAGAGCAATTTGAAAGTTCAATATAGCGTCACTCATAGTTTTCTTCTGAACTCATAGTTTTCTTGTGAAATTACATTTTAAACAACTTGGCGTGCAAATCTTTCACTTCTGGTGTTTCCTTGGTCCTCCATATCAAACACAGCAGTTTAAATGAAGGTATAAATGCTGTAAACTTGTGTGAAAACAAACTGGAGCAAGGAAATCTCATCAAGCATGTCCTGTGAATGAAGTGCTTCCCAGCCACAGGATGACCTTTTTATCCATGACGATGTACAGTAGTAGCTGCTGATCGCTCGTCTGGTGGTTCCTGATGCACGGATATAGGGTGATGCTCATCTAAGAACTCTTCAAGACTTCAGCATGAAAAGAAAAATGTTTGAAAACAAACTGCAATCAAATTCTATGATATATTTAAAAGAACATTTAAAGTAAATAAAACATTCAAGAAATCTAAACTCACCTTTTGAAAATCTTCATGATGATCCACAACTTGACTCTCCCAGCTGGTTGAGGTGACAGGATATGGAAAAGTAGAAAAAACACATACATCACTGTTGGAATCTCCAAAAACAATTAGGTTAACCACTATGGCTAGAACTGGAAAAACAGGCAGCTGTCTGTCCAGAATCCTGAATTTAACACAACACTTGGAGCAAAATTTAGAGGAGCTTAACATCTTTTATATCATTTAGTGATGCTGACTTCCCCAAAATATTGGCCACAGTGTAAAAAATATTCATAAACTTCATAAACAACAGTTTTCTGTAAGCGTGTGCGTGCGTGCGTGCTTGTGTGCGCGCGTGCATGTTTCTTTACCAGATTCAACTTGTTAGGCCCTTTCAGGTCCAGTATTGACGCCACCTTTACTGGAGTCAAGCAGATGTTTCAGGTCCAAATATAATCTAAAATATTAGGATAAGCAGAAGAGGAAAAGTGCAAAGCAAAGAGCAAAACATTATTTAAGTAACAGTTCACCCACAATACAAAACTTATCACCTTCATGTCATTCATTATTCTTTAATGCTCTAATACCCTCTCAGCTTATTGTGAAACAAATACAGAACTTTATCAAACATACCTTCATTATTATCACCACATATGACCAAGAAGGTGTGCTTGGTCATTTCACCAACTCTGGAAATACACCATCCGTCTCTAATCAGCCACCGTCACAGGGTCTTGTGTTATTGTATAGAGAACTGTGGCTGTTAAAAAAACAACAAAAAATTAGTATCTAACACATATGCATAACCTTCAGATAAAAGGAGAGATGAACATCACAAAGTATGCCTCACATTTTTTTCAGATATCTTTTGACTCAGATGTTGATTATTGATAATAAATCTACAAATCAAACCTGTACCATCATTAGGCTGCTCAAATATGAATCAGTTGATTAATTTTACAGACAGGTGGCTGTTTACAACGCACTAAATTGTCTTTAATAAAAAGGAAATGTTGTGTACAGTACATGCTAAGTTTAGCCTATAGTTTTAAGCACAATATCATGCGGGAGAAAAAGCTTGACTAAGATGTTCCTGGCTACATAAATAGCCTAACTTACTAACGTCAGACATCCCGAGTTGGGAAAAGTAATTTTCGGGGGATACAGAGTTGATTTGCGGGAGGTAGCGGGAGAGATGAGAACCTGAAGAGCAATGGGATGAGTTGCGCGCGATGTACCTAAAGAGCGGTGGGGGTGACTTGCGCGCGACGTACCTGAAGAGCTGGGAGGGATGCGGTGGAGAGGGGTGTGCAAAGTGTTTAATGACCGGGCGGGAGACGCGCGATTTCCGGGAGATTATCATTCATTTGCGGGCATCTACTTGGGCATCTGGGAGTCTCTGTGCGTTTGCGGGATAACGTTAATGTTAGTCCCGCAACTTCCGGGAGACTTCTGTAACCTTAAATGCCTGAGAAAGTGCAAACGCGGTCATTTAAAGACATTAATGTTAACATTCCGACTTTAATGGTTGTCAACGCTTAATATAATTCAAGCGTACGTTATCACGCGAGTCTATGAACTAACGTTAACGGTATATGGACGGCCACGAATGAACCAGTTTAAAAGGGCCGCGGTGTTTAAAATAACCAAATTAACGTACACGAATAACAAACAATCATATGTTTTAGTCAGGAAGCCTTTTACAAGTAAGCATATGTTAATTTACTCACCAGATATGTTTTAGAAACTCTTCAGAGCTTATGGAAACCGTCCTCTGTTGCATCCGGGCAGAGTAGGCTAACGTTAGGCTGCTCCGGGGAGTCCCTCGCTAGTTTGCTTCAAATTAAAGGAGAAGTGTCGATTTTATTTTACAGATGGGTAACAACGCACAAAATGGCATTAAGCGTAACAGAAATGTGTTGAACATGTACATTTGATGTTTTTATGCACTATGTATGCGTGAGCATATATAAAAACATTCTTGAAAAGAAGTGAATAGTAATGCAGTTAAGCTAGATACACAAACGACCATGAATGAACTGCAGAAGATTAAAATTGTCACTCCATTCTAAAGTTATTAACTTAACAATATGTTTACAACTGTATTTCCTCAAAGAAAGTCAGTAAAATACCAACATTTAGGTAGTTTGACTCACCAGTTGCTGTTCTAAACCTCAGATGAAAAATGGCGTCTGGAAAATTCTTCAGTGACTGGGGCTGCATGAATTCCCGGATGTTGGAAATAACACCACCAAGAGTTGAAAAGATAACTCCTTGATTTCGCACTGAATAAAATCAATTCTAACTCTTATTATATTCATTTATCAAAATCTAACTCTTTAACGTCAACACTTTACTCTGAAATGCTTCAACACCGAGAATTTAACTCAGATGAATTTGCTGTGTGTATTTTGTTTTCTGGGGGCACTCTTCAAGCTCACAGCATCACGAGGAAGCTGGAGGAGTGTCTTAGTTAAAACCTCAGAGCCAAAGTAAAAATGAAAGCATGAGCACCTACTGTTAGTATCCTCACCTCAAAGCTCAAACAACAGATGAAAAATGGAGAACTACCTGTACGATGTGTTTTTTGAGGCCAGTAATCTCTCTGATGTGGCACTTGAACACATAAAAAGATACTTCAAAGTAAGAAGTCGATCTGGAGGAGGAGAGTGTGTGGTCAGCAAAGTGGATAAAGACATCTACAAGATCAGTTTTGTAAATCAAAATGGTAAGCATGCTTTTCTTGCCATAAAATTCATTATTGTATCACAATTTATCTAACCAAAAAAAAATATTGAAAATAAATGCTCCTAAAAATGTTATATTCACAGCCCAAGAAAGGGTGCTAAACCGGAAGGATCATGTCATAAAAATAAATAAACAAGAAGAAATCCATGTTTCAGTAAGACGTGAAAATGATTTTAAATGCAGCGAACAACCAAAAGCATCTGCTAATCAGGTAAGTGTCAGAATAATAAAATAAATAGATATTAAGCTTCTATTTATGTGTTTGTTCTACCTTTTATTTCCTTCTGATAAAAGACAGTCAAACCTGTTTTTCAGAATTCTTTACTCTGTTGAAAGAACTGAGAACACGCCTCTTAGAAGTTCTTTTAAATCATACAAACCACTGTGCAGCCTCAGAGCTTGATTGAACAATTCAAAAGTAATAATTTCTCATAAGATAAGACAACTCAGTCTCATGAATAATATTTGGACACCAATGTGATCAGTACTTGCAGTCACATGACGCGTTACAACTTGACATAACCCATGAAATTAGAGGAACAAAGCTTAAAATTTGCCAGTACCCCCTGGTACCTAGTACCACCTACAATTAAAGCTAAAAGGTGTTAATATTGACTTAATTGATGTTCAACACACGTAAATCTCATAATCTCTCAGAAAATATAGGTATTCAAAATGAGCCAGGACAGACTGTGTCCGTTTCATCAGGAAATGCAAGACAAAAAGGATTTGAGTTATGAGGGCAGTGTGTGTGTGTGTGTGTGTGTGTTAATGCACATAATAAATATAATACTTACTCCCAGGGCCATTTATATCAAAGTTGGTATTTAGCTGCACCATGTTGGTGTTTCATAACATCTAATTTTTACAAGGTGGGTTGTTAGCCCAATGCTCAACCCCCAACCTGGAGAACTACGACATATACACTTTAGTTGCCCAATTCACCTATAGCCCATATGTTTGGACTTCTTTTTTTTTCATCCTTGGCTTATCACATACATGCCTGTAGTTTGGTCGCATTCTCTTTCATATTTGTAGTTTGTCCAGGAGCGCCGGCAGGATTTCATTCCAAGGTACGCACAAATCCAGCACCGCCGCACCCCCTTCCGATGGCTGTTATTTCAGTATTCAAACATTAAATAACAAATGCATCAAGTAAAATAAAAACAAATATTTTTTATAATTTAGCAAAATTATGCTTTTTTTATCTTTGCATTTTTATTATTTTATTTTGTTAGTTTTAATATTTTGTCTTCGTAATTAAAGCTATAGACAAATTCCTGCTTGACATTTTAGAAAATATTTTGCGTAGCTACCCAGTATGTATTAAAGATCACTGAGAACAAAAAAAAAACAGAAACATGTTAAATGGCCCCATAAATGTCCAAATTATATTTAACCGAATCGTAAAAATTTGTGAAAATTGCTTTTTATTTTTATAAAACATTTTATTATTATTTTTTGAGTTAAAACTATACCGGCAATTAAGAATCCATGTTTATTTTATTTATTCTTTAATTTGACCTGTTTATTGGTGCATATATAATTTTACTCATACAACAGTACCTTGGACAGCAAAGCTTTCAAACACAACCCCAATAAAGTAATGAAAGATAAGACTTTCTCCGGTGACGGCTTTCTCTCAACATGCCGTAACCGTCCTTCGGGTGGTGTAGCCAGCATTAAATCAGAAAACAAGACGTCTGGCTTGACAGAAGTGCAGTTATTTCCTCGTTGTTCATAGAGTCTGTAAGTTCGTGTTTCATGAATATAGTATACGATTGTGAACATCAATAATGTTAAGCTTGTCTATTCGATGCACAGCAGAAAAAAAAGTCTTTCAGCAGCACTAAAAAAAGTGTTGCATGCAGAACTGTTGCAAACAATTTATTTGTGTTGAATTTAAACAAACAAATTAAGTTCAATAATGTTTAACTTAATTTGTTTGTTTAAATTCAGCCCAAATAAATTATTTACAACCACTTAACGTTAAAAAAATTGAGTAAATCCAAGGAATCATCTTTACATAATTTTTTTTCAATGAGTGCATGTAAGCTGTTGGTTAAGTTCTCTCTCGGAGTCCTCAGTGGAGAAACAACCGTAAACATACCCAAGTATTCTCAGAACGATTTGGCACGATAGTGGAAAAGCAGGCAGCTGTAGTGTATACTGTTTAATAATCAATTTAAATAATGTCACAAATAAATAAATAAATAAAAAGCGGCATTAATTCTCGCCCTTTCGTAGTAGGTACGCACAGTGCGTACAGCCGTACGGCTGCAGGCGCCACTGAGTTTGTCCACAATCATGTTATTCTGTGTCCTAACAATATGCAACATTACAAGATTCCAGTGATCAAGCCATTTGTCTGTATGCACCGGACCCAGACAAAGCAGAAACACTTTCATGTTTTAACCATAGACTGTAAAATATAGGTTTTACCTTTATATTGGCTAGTTATTTTATTTTCAAGCTCTGAGGTAAACTGTCTGCTGCTACTTTAAGTATGGCTATGAATAAAATGGTATAAAATATTATTCAACCTCACAGTGGTAACATTTAACTCTACATAAAGCACAAAATCAGCATCTCAAGTTATCGTTGTCCTAGTAGGTGTTTCTGTGTGGAGTTTGCATGTTCTCCCTGTGTTGGTGTGGTTTTCCCCACAGTCTAAACACAGTCCAAGGTGAATTGGATGAACTAAGTTGCCTGTGGTATACGAGTGCGTGTGTGAATGTAAGAGTGTATGGGTGTTTTCCAGTACCGGGTTGCAGTTGGAAGGCCAACCGCTGCGTAAAACATGCTGGAACAGTTGGCAGTTCATTCTGCTGTGGCAACCCCCGATAAATAAAGGACTAAGCCGAAGTAAAATGAATAATATTATTTATGTGAAGTTTATTTATAAACAAATGTCGAGAGGATCACGTGCTTATGATTGTTCACAGCTGTTCCAATTTTAGCTAATGACTGATTATCCTATCAGACGATCCTTAACTCACTATAAATAACCAGACTTTTCTCATCTCAATAGCTTCGTCTTGAAGAAACCCCCCCCACCCAACCCTACTTTTCCTCCTTTCAAACAGGCGACACAGTGGCCAGTGATTAGCACTGTTGCATCACAGCAAGAATCGTTCTCCCCGTGATCGCGTGGGTTTTCCCCAGGACCTCCAGTTTCCTCCCACAGTTCAAAGACAAGCATCCTAAACAATTAATCCAAAATATTTTAGCCAAACTCCAAGTACACCTTCTCAGCATCCATATCTGACACTTAGCTACAATAAGCAGGAGGGGGAGTCATCGAGATCTACCTGAGCTCAAACTCCCCTCTTGCCTTGCAACGGGAGGGAGCCCAGGGCTCGAGGATCTTATAAGCTAAGGGCTCTCTCCCAGGACAGCACGCCAAACTAGCTTTATAATCTATCATCATTCACTATTTTCAGTTAGCACATAATGTCAATGATTTTAATTGTTGGAGTGTTTGTTTAAAACTGGCTGAATCAATATTACATTAGCAGTAACAGAAAGTAACATTACATTTGTTGATCGTGTACATGTGTTTTTAGATCATGCAACTAATTAGAAAGTTACAGTTATTTCTTGTCAATGTAATTTCTTATTTGTTTCTGGGCAGCCAAATGCAAGTAAAATCGGAATCATTCAACATTCAATTCCTTGTTTTTGTTGTTTTGTTTTGTTTTTTAGAAAGTCTACAAATTGGACCAATATCTTCTACGATTTTTCACTGACTGTAAAAAGCCATATTCACAACTGGAGAAACTCCTCTCTGCTCTTTCCAGCACCTTTGAGATCAACATTGAGGCAGAAGAGTTGGTGGTGCTGAGGAATCCGGCAGCTGCAGATGTTTGTCCACTAAAGCAATGGGAACTTGGTGTGGACCAAGTGGTTGATCAGCTACAGTTTCACTATACTGTCCACTTTGAGGTTGAAAGAGACAAATATGCAATTCTGGAAAAAAACTGTTCCAATCAAAACGAGGACTTAAAAATCTATTTTGAAGAAGGGGCATGTTTGGCTGTGGTGGTCGGAGAACAAAATCAAGTGGACGAGATTTTAAAATCTACTAGCCACACACAGGAACAACAGCAGGTCAAACAAGAGTGTTGCGTGTCTGAGAAACAATTTCCCCTCATCAAAGAGCAGTTTGAGTCATACATAACGTCTAATTTACCCGAACTTCAGATTGCACATGAACAATCAGGTGTAATCATTTTAAAGGGTCTGGAGAAAGATGTCCAAGAAGGTGAACAAAAGCTTTCAAAACTGAAAAAAGAGATCCAGGAGAAAAGGGTTCCATCCAATCATGCTCTTATGACCTTCTTGGATTCAAGCGATGGTATAAAACACTTCCAGAGAAGATTTCAGCAGAGCCTCTACAGCCCAGTAATGCTCGAGACTTCAGGATCAGATCTGCTTCTGTTGAGTTTGTCTGATGGAGCTCTTCAGGAGGCAGCTGCTGCCATTCAGAGAGACCTGAGCTTGGAGATTATACACTTAAATAACACTGAGAAGTCATCAGCGTTTCCTACGCTAAAGGAAGAGTTGAGTAAAGCGGTCAAGCAGGCCAATCGTGAAAGTGTAAAAGTGGAGCTGAAATACCAGAATGAGTCAAGTTCTGATGCCAAAGTGCAACTGGTCGGCTTCACTACTGAAGTTAATGAGCTGAAGAACATGTTACTTCAATATAAAATAAACCATCAGATACATCAAGAACGCCTGCTACTTGAATACCCAGAGATGGCAAAGCATTTCTCTGAGATCATGTCGATGGCTGGTGTGAAGGAGTGCAATGGAGTGGAAATAAGGCCAACATGTTCGCCTTCCCCATGCGTCCACCTTACAGGACCTCGCTGTGAAGTTGAGAGCTTAAAGGAAACCCTTGTGTCATTTCTTCGCAGTCTTGTGACTAAAAAATTTGAAGTGAAAGGACCTGGAGTTCAGCAGTTTTTTCAAGGTGATGGTGAACAGACTTTGAAATTAGTGAAGAATTCTTATATGGTTGGGATTTTTCACGTTGATGATGGGCAACCAACATATCAAGTTTCCAGATACTCAACCAGCTTGAGTTATTCTGGCCTAGCATCTGCTCCATCAACCCATCAGTCTCCAGTCTATGAGACTAAAGTTCACATTAATGTTGCGGTTGGAAGCCTTGAGCAGCAACAGGTATGGCTAAACATGGGCAGGTCCCTTGTAGTTAATGATTCAAAAACCACACAAACCAAAGGCAAAAATAATCCATTCAACTTCAGTTGAACAAATCTGAGAAAATGGGTTTGAGGAAAGTACATTTTTATAAGTTGAAACCAATAGTCATATGGCTTAATGTTTGACATAAGCGCATAATGTTAAAGGCATACGTCACCCCAACATGAAAATCTTTCATTACTTAACCCTTTGTCATTCCAAACTCTTAAGACCTGTTTTTATAAAAAAAAAATTACATTTTAGATGAAATCCGAAAGCACTCCGATCCTTGATAGACAGCAAAGATTCCTGAAACATTAAGGGCCCTATCATACACCCGGCGCAAGGTGTGACGCAATAGTTGTTTTGTAATATTGTAATCCTTTATATTTATATCCTATATATATCCTTATTATATCCTATATTAATATTTAAATTCTTTTTAATATGTAAAGATATTTGCATATTTCTCTACATCTTGTGTATATTAAGCAGTGCGGTTGGTTTTGGTCTATTGAAAAATCTATTATAGTTTCTCAAAATAGCAATGCGCCAACAATGCGTCTCAGAACGCCTTTCTTTTTAGAGCAGAACACCTATGGGAGCACATATGAGCGCTAATGCATTTGCTATTTAAACAGCATAGCGCAACGCCTTAAAACGACTCTTGCGCCAAGGTGAAACTAGCAAACATGTTATTTTCTAGCCTACATAAATATGAAAAACAACTGCTTTTTTTGCCTTCTTCATCTCCTGATGCTTTTTCAGTTCATTCATAACTATTTGCTTTTGTATAATGTTATTATTATTAGCAGTATTATGTATTATATCCATATTTATATTTGGTTTATTAAAAACAAGCTTAGATTTGTCCACCTGCAGGTTTTAGACCATATGGGGCACAACATGAGTATTTGGATGTAACTCAGTTTTTAGTCACACTTTGTTATTATTGTTCATTTATTCGCTTGCTGGAAATTAGAACTGAATTTAGAAATAGTTTTGAAACGAATCTTTGCGCTTAACAAACCAAATAAATTATTTATAGGCTAATTGATGTTTGTGCGTAAAGGTTTTCCTATCCACGAGAGTTAAAGTGATAGTAGGTAATTTATCTCTTATTCTCGCGCTGCAGATTCTCTGTTTAACTGTTTTCTTGCTAGTGAAATGGTCAGTTTTTCCACTTACACTTACTTTATGTCATGTAAATAGCGAATGCGCTCATGGCGCGACGCAGCTGGCTCTTAAAGGGAATGGGAGATGAGACTCTGGTTGGTTTATTCTCAAAACAAACCTATAACTCATTAAGAAAATTAACTCAACCCTTTTAGACCATGCGCCATGGCGCAAAGCGCATTTTCCATCTTTAAATTAGCAAAAGTGGAAAGCATTTGCGCCCTGCGCTCTGCGCTTTGCGCATGGACCGTCAAAATAGAGCCCTAAAAGTCCAGAAAGGTCATAAAAATCTTCAGAACAGATCATAAATATTTTGTCCAATATTATTCAACTGTTTCTTCTCTTTGTTTTCAGTTCAGGAGAGACCTGTGCTTTATATGCATTGCATACTATATACATAAAATCTGTATGCACCCACATTTTGTTTTAATAGAAGAAGTCACTTGTGTGCATTTTGGGTATACATCAGCAGTGACATGCATATTGATCTTCTGAATGTGTGCCCTGAACCGATGCTGAAGAGAAGAAACATTTTGGGTGAAGTGATTATTTTTGTTTTTTGAGCCTTCAAAAGTAATCTTCTAGTTACTGCTTTCTAAGAAGGATCAGATGACTCTCACATTTCACCCAAAACATCTTAATTGATGTTCAAAAGATGAACAAAGGTCTTAGGGGTTTGGAACAACAAAGTTGAGCAACTAATGTCGAATGTCACACAGAAAGCATAGATTCTGTGAATCTTAACACATTTTCCAACTTGCTGTATTTTACAGAATTGAATTATTCTGTTGTCCAGATGTTTTTACTTTCACACACTGTCAGTGTTTGTTTTCAGACGATTCATAAACTAAAGTTGTGTGGATTAACGTTGTGCTGCTTTTGTATGGGTTTTGAAAAGTCCATTTACTTGCATATTTAGAAGGATTTTTGTCAAATAAATAAGGCATGACGGAGAGTAAATTATGAGAAAATGTTTGCGTGGAATAAGCTACCTTTATTTTATTTAATGTGTGTTTTTTGTTTTGTTTTTGTGAATGTCATCATGAATACAGGCCGATGTGTTTGTTGTGCCAATGGTCCAAGCAAACATGACCTCAACGTTAATTGGTTCGTCGCTGTTGTATAAAGCAGGACAGCAGCTTCAAACTAACTTCAACACTGCTAAGAGACGTTGTACTCTTACACCTGGTGATGTGCTCATGGTGGATGCGACAGCAGGGTTGGGATGCTCAAAGGTTCTCTTCATCGAATGTGCACCAAAGGGGAAAAAACAAGAAAGCGAAAAAGTAAGTGGAAAAAGACTAAAATAGATGGTACGGTATTCCCAGAAAAGATTTTAGTTTACTCATTTTTTTATTTTATTTTTTTTATAATATGTATTTTGTTGTAGGCACTTCGCTGTGGACTTGGCCAAGTTTTTACTCTTTGTGAGCAGAATTCTTGGGGTTCAGTTGTGATTCCAGTAATTGGACCCGGAATAGTATTGTCTTTACCTGTCAGAGATTCTGTTAATATCCTTACTCAGGAGATCTGTACATTTTTATCTCAGCCCACTGCTTTCCTGCAAACCATCTATATCCCAATAATGCCTAATTACCCCCATTCTGAAGAGGTAAGCAGTCTATGTACTATAAAAGAATCCCTATGAAATGATGTTTGCCAAAGTGATGTTAATACCTAACTCTATCTTTGAAATATTTTTCAGATGTTTCGAGCAGTCATTGGGAATCTGAGTGCAAAAATGGTGGACAGAACAGGACAAGGCAAGCGATTTAAGAATTTAAGCAATTATAAATTAAAGGCATAGTTAAGCAAACATGTATGGATAACAGGTGATAGATAAAGTTACAGTAAGTAAATAAAGTTCAGTTTGTTGCTTGAAGCTATTGTTTCACTTTATAAGACGTCAGTGTGTGGCAAAGAGCTTAATAATGTTTTGCATGCATGCTCAATTAGATTCATATCAGAGGGCTAAAACAATCTTCTTTAAAGTCTGTTTGACCTGGAAGTTTTATTTCGGTATGTTTATGTACATCTAACTGAAACAGAATATTGAGTAGAGGGTGGGGCTTTCCTTCTGTGCATCATTCCCTAGAGATAGCTCAAATATTGTGGTTGAAGCCATCAAACTGATGACAACAGAAGGTTGCTCAGAAGAAAAATCTGAGACTTTAATTAAGTTTAAGTTTTCAGCTTCTTACAGAAGCTTCGCAAAGAATTACAAAAAAAAAAATATCTGCACATCTTCTCATATCTGCACATCTTCCCCTGTCAACACAGCTCTGTTTCATTCGCTGACTTCTGACCTTGATGAGGTCATCATGGCAGTAAACAGGATTGAACTTCATCTAGTGTTTGGTGACATCACTAATGAGACGACTGATGCCATCGTGAACAGCACAAACTTTATAGACTTCCAGAAAAATGGTATTCATGCAAATTCCTTCTTTAAATAATCCAAACATCTTAATGTGTTGATGTTTAGACCAGGGGTGCCCAGACTAATTCCTGGAGAGACAATAGCCACTTTCACACCTACAGACCTTTCATGTGTTCAGATCATGTGTAAACAGGCCCAATTTGAAAATACCGGTAAATTAATTCTGCCAATTTTACAGTAAGGGAAGTTGTAACATTACTGGTAATTTACCGCAATGCTGCTGTGGTTAGCACTTCTGCCTTTGGATGTTTCCAGGACAAAAGCAGTTGCCTGAATGCGTAAGTTTTAAATAGTGAAACCATTAACAAAAAGCCTGAGCCCCTTTATGTTTACAAATACAAGCGTGGCCATTTAGATTTCTGATTAATGGTGTCAATTTGTGAAGTTTCATAAACTAATTTCGAGAGGAGCACATGATATGATTGTGCACCGCTGGCCACTCATCCGTAATCAGTAATAATCCAATCAGAATGATCCTAGCTTACTATAAATGGATCACTTTCTCCTTATTGCTCTATTTTCGTTTTGGAAGAATCCCCCCTTCCACCCCATCTCCTCCTTTTTTCTCCCCTTCTAAAGGGGGAGCGATCGAGACCTACCTGATCTCAGTTCTCCTGATATGCTTTTAGACCGGGCGGGAGCCCTGGGCTCAAATATCTCCAAACTCAGGGTTCTCTCCCGGGACAGCATGCCAAACCTGCTATAAGTGCCAAGCATATCTAAGTGGGAACTCTTGAAACCTGTATTTTGGGATGAATGTGTGAATGGTCTTTTCTGGAAAAATTACGGAACGTTAAAGTCATTTTGGAAATTTAACGGATATTTGCCAATATCACTGTGTGAAAGGAGCTAATGGCTGTTTCTCAATATGCGTTCTTCAGCGGTCTTGCGTCCTCGTGTTCTCGTGTAACGTCATCGTCAACAGCCAAAGTTCAGTTCCAATACTCAAGACCACAAATACAGAGGACGCGTAAAAAAGTTCCTGATGTGTTCTTGATATCGGGGACGCATCGATGCAGGCTTGAGCACTGAACTTGCTCTTAAAGTCCCAGAAGTCATTGCGACTGGAGGCGGGAAGCACAGCTTTTTATTTAGAGTTATTATTAAAGTTCAGAGATATCACTTATTGATCTCAGGAGTTTCCCTAAATTAAACAGTTAAAGTAAACATTATCATGGACATCTTAATAAAGGCATAAACATATTAGGGTGTTGCTTTGCTGAAATTCGTATTAAAATCTGTTTTATTTGTATTGTGCAAAGTATATTTGAAAGGCTTTATGCAATGTATATATAGTGAAAAGAGGAAAAACAATACATTTTTGTACGAATGATGTAATCTTTAAATAATTTTTCAATAAAAATGGGTGAAGGTCATGTGACCATCAGGAAGAATGCAGCATCTCAATTCTTACAGGACACGTTCTCTGTTCTTGCAGTCTCCCAAGTTCAATCTCCTGAGGTGACCTGGCAAGAACGGTCTTCACAAGAACGCAAGTCCGTTCTCTGTGTTCTTGGAATTGAGAAACAGCCATAGTCCTGAAAAATTTGCCCCCAACCCTCAGTAGACACACCCGAACCCAGCTAATCAAGCTCGTACTAGGTATACTAGAAACTTCCATCGGGTGTATAGAAGCAAATTGAAGCTGAACTTTGCAGGACACCGGTCCTCCAGGATCCAGTTTGGGCACTTCTGGTTTAGACCCTATACGTGCTTGTTTGCCTTTAGTTGGTCTCTTTGAGGTAGGAGATTGACAAATGAGAATTCATTAAGAAGAACAATCACTCTGAATTGTTCGGGAAAGTAAAGGCATGACTGTTGGTGCACTCAAGTGCGAGCTCCCTCTGTTTTTCCTCACATTGCAGTGAGCACTCTTTGGCTACATTTACATGCACCCAAATAATCCTTTTTAATCAGATTGATGGTTCAATTGAATTAAAAACTGTTCATGTCGAGTTTGAAATTTCGATTGAATTGGAAAGGGTGGATTATCTCTTTTGTAATCCATTCCAACAGCAAAATATGAGCATGTAAATACCTGAATCCAAATACTTTTCCAATCACATTCAATAGTCTCTTGGGGCATACAGTACCTTCAGTGCAGCGTTGACACTTATTATCCAGCACAAGTTTTGATAAATCCAATCTCAACCTGTGGTCTGTGTGAGTCCTAATGCCCCAGTAAAGTAATGGGGACTGTAAACTGCTCAGTAAATGCCGTCTTTTGGATGAGTGATTAAACCAAGGTCCTGACTCTCTCTGTGGTCAATAAAAATCCCAGATGTCGTCCGAAATGATTAGGGGTCTAACTCCGGCATCCTGGCCAAATCTGCCCACTGGCCTCTGTCCATTATGGCCTCCTAACCATCCCCATATCCTAATTGGCTTTATCACTCTGTCTCCTCTACACCAATCTGCCGGTATGTAGTATGCAGTCTGGCGCAAAATGGTTGCCAGGTGAATCCAGGTGGATGCTGCAGACTGGTGGATGAGGAGATTCTGCCCAGATATGTGTAAACAACTTTGAGTGTCCAGAAATGCACAATATAAATGTTAGGAATCAAGCAATTATATAAACTTTATTTTAACTCCAGGTTATGTTTATGTACTTAGCCTGATAACTATTGTAGATGAAAAAATATTTCTGCATTATTGCCATTTGTGTTATCCCCTGACAGAGGATTCTCTCACTAAGGATGCACTGGCTCACAGCTGGCCCCAGGGTCTGCACAAGTATGTGTTTTTCCAGTGGGCCTTCTGACACAGTCTCTGTCTTTCAGGGAGGATGAGGACCAGGTCTTATTTGTTGTGACACACTGGCTCATTTGGTCTGGTTTGCCAACCTTATACTCACATAAAGACATTTTTTCTCAGAGACGTGGCACCATCTGCCCACATAGCAAAATTTCTCTGGCCCAGCTCTGGCCCACACAATCAGGTTTTGCTTGGCCCACATGCCGCAGTGAATTACGGTACATGACTGGACCAAATCTGGCTTCCAGACAAGGGCCAAACACGGACCATATCTGGGCCAAGTCTCAGCCAAGTTAATAACTCATAACTGGGCCTGAACTGGGCCAGATAGGTTGGTGTGTCACGATTGCAATGAAATTGATAAACCCATGAAGTGATGCGCTTTAGGCACACTATGGGCACGCTTTTTCTCAAAGTGACCTGATTGGTAGAATTTTTTTTCTTTACTCAAAAATGATTTTAGTGTATTTTAAATGTGGGTCAAGACTGGCCAAACTCACATGGCCCACTTATCACATTTTTAAATCTGGGCCAGATACTACGTTTTTCATCTGGCCCAAATCTTGTGTGCCACCTTAAAGGCGGTGCCACCTCTGCCAAACCTGGGCCATGTTTGGCCCACATGCTGTATGCCACTGCCGGATGAATGCCTACTGTGCCAGCTTTATGCCAAATCTGGGCCAGAATTCTTTGCTACTAGGGTGGCACCTGCATCCAAATCTTTGGAACCTCTTCATGACTTTGGTGACCTAACTCTAGTTAACGACATCACTCAAGCTACTGTGATGACTACCTTAGTGTCCTCTTAAAGGCGAGCAAATGATGTAAAATTTACATTGCTGCCATCTCTGCTCATCCTGATGCCGCACATCAAACTCAGAAGCTGAATCACAAACAGAATGATTGGTTTCTCAGTGATAAGCCTAATGTGCCATCTCATAGGCAGGCCCGGATTGGCTAATCGGGAGGACCGGGAGAATTTCCGGTGGGCCGGTCTGTTTTTTGGCCGCGAGGGCCGGTGTCCCAAGCTCTAGAAACTGTTGCTTTCAGCAGTCACACTTTTAAAAAATTATTTATTTATTTACTTGACCACAGCCTTCTTATTCATTATTTTACCGCAGCTCTGCTCTTTTTTATCTATTCTCTCTATTAGCTTCATGAGCAAGATGCAGCCTGCAGGTTAATGGTGATATAACTAGATAAGTCACCCCTCATTGTACAGCTGTTGTGGTTCAGTGGTTAGCATGTTAAATTATGACGCCGCCACCCCGGGTTCGGTCCTCGTCTGTGTAACATTTTTTTTTTTTTTTTTTAAGACATATAATACTGTTAGGGTTGTTGAACATTTGAAGTTCTAAAACAGCTGTTTTCTCAAAAAAAGACGTTATAGTGTAATTAGAAACTGAATTGGAAAAGACCTTATTTTAATATAGTCAGTGGTGAACTGAGGTGGGCCGGTCTGAGGCTTGAAACTCCAGGGCTGAAAAAGAGTCCCACTCCGGTGTGACTTATAAACTTCTAATTGGAGGTTTGGCTGCACAGATTGCACTTTTCAATTTCATAGACAATTCAGAGTGATTAGACTTGTAAGCAAATCCCCATTCATCTATCTCTGACATCAAGTCTCTGTTCCCACTTTCTGAGAACAAGTTTTTTGTATGCAGTACGTAACCGAGATTTTTTTTTTTTACTTAATCTTTCACAGGAGTGTGTAAGGACATCCTCACTAAAGCTGGACCTCATGTTCAGGGTCAGCTGACAGGAGGTAAGAAAATAAATAAACCATCATATCTTATAGAAAATGAGCTTATTATTTATTACATGTATAATAAGCATTTTTAAATACTGTATCTTTGAGTGCAGTATAATGTGCCTTTCTGTGTACATATACATTGGCTTTTTCTCAAAATGCGTTCTTGACTGTATTTGCATTCTTATGTCCCCGTAAAACGTCATCGCCGAAGTACTGTTTTAATACAAAGTTTGCATCTTGCCAAGTACAGATAAAATTCCAGGGTGTGTTCTTGCTCCGCCCCTTTTGTCAAGGATGCATCGAGAGGTGACTTGTGCGAACTTGCAAAGTGCAGAATGCATTGCAGCGTAACCAGTGAAAGCTAATGGCAGAGGAGAAAACCTGCATGGCTTTAAAAAGTCTCCTCTGTTGTGTTACAAAATAATGATTCAAGAGTTTTTCAGGCAAGAATGTAGTTGTTTTAAACTCGATTCAACAGTTTATTTACATAGCGCATCTTTGACGATGTGCTTCAGATTATGTGAACTCTGAGACCCAGACTGTCAGCGGGAGCTTCGTGAACACCTCCCTCACTAAGAGCAGCTTTGCATTAACCAGTCCATCTCAGATGTACTGCTAGATTGCATCTGTCTGTTGTAGTTAAAACATGAAATTTACTACATCTTGTGAATATCTAACGGACAGTTTTTGGTCATTTAAATGTATAATTCTTTCTTAAGTGTATTATTTTGCCAGTGTCATTTTGTTACATTTCATAATTGTTTTTAATTATGCTACAATTATGCTGTTTGTCTTTGTTTACCAAATTGCTTAACATTATCCTTATCTCCTATTGTCTCTTATTGTTTAGGTCTTGTACTTTATCCTCGATATTGTGCATTGTAGTTTATTACGTCCGATAATCTGAGACTTAAGTGTGCATAATAAACCATTTTACTTCACATTTGTAGTGATTTATGTTTAAAAAAAATTTTATCAAATATATTGATTCATAATAATAACGTAATATTAAATATAAGGCCGTGCTTTATATAATTAAATCATTTTATTGTTAATGTACAGTAAAACCGATGAATTCATGGTAAGGTAAGTGACGTTATATAGTGCACTGTCGTTTAAAGAAGTAGCCGACTTGTGTCTTCATGTCCTCGGGTGTTCATTCTTCCAAGTCTGAACTTCCAAAGCCGCAAGTCCGAACTTTGCGTACATGGTATTGACAGTTGTATTTTTGTCAGAGTTTTATAGGATCAGTAAATTTATCTGTTCTTGCTGTGTTGCAGTTTTTTAAATAAAGCAGAAATGTGTGCATTCATTAGAAAAAAATATAATAGAATTTATATTGGGCATCACGGTGGCGCAGTGGGTGGCACGATCACCTCACAGCAAGAAGATTGTTAGTTCAAGCCACGGCGGGGTCAGTTGGCATTTCTATCGAGTTTGCAAGTTCCCCCATGTCCACGTGGGTTTCCTCCGGGTGCTTCGGTTTCCCGCACAGTCCAAAAACACGTGCTATAGGGGAATTGAATTAGCTAAATTGGCCGATTTGTGAATGAGTGTATAGGTGTTTCCCAGTGTTGGGTTACAGCTGGAAGGGCATCTTCTGAAAGAAAATAAAATAAATGAATGAACAATTTATATTCAATTTCTGTTTTGTGTTCATGTTTATGTTCATAGGTTCTTTGAATATATTTTTTAAACAGTGCAGTGTGATTTAACCAAGAATCAAAGCAGTGCTAAATAATGTAGCAAAAAAAAAAAAATGCAGCATTGGTACAGCTGCTGCAGTTTATATTTTGCACACTAGTATCCCACAGTGCACGTGTGTGGTGTGTAACAATGTAATATTATCTTTAAAAAAAGGCATATGCTAAATTAACATTGCTAATACTTACACTTAAAAGGCAGAAATTCTATGCATCCAATTTTTTTAATCCTATGTCTTTATATTTCAGCTCAGACCGCAAGTGGGCAGATCTTTACAACCTCAGCAGGAAGCTTCCCTTGTAAGACCATCATGCATGTTTGTGGAGAGAGAAGCCCCAGCGTCATCAAGACCTTAGCAAAAGAAATAGTGGTTCAGTGTGAGCGCAGCCGTTACCAGTCTGTGGCCATTCCTGCCATCTGTGCTGGTCAGTACTCCTGGCTTCATTAACATTGGGTTCTTACAGGTCATAAAATGTTCTTTGATGTTGTGGAATATCAGGGAATTTTTGTTTGTCATTTTTATGTTTGTTTAATTTTCATTGCCTGTGTATAACATGTATTTTTTCTGTACTGTGCTATTTATTATGTTGTTTGACATGTTTTGCCTGTTGTTATGCTGTTTTCAAATGCAGTCACTAGACTGTACCTGTTAAAAAAAATTCTCTGTGGCTGTAATTATCCTGCTCAGTCAGTACTCAAACTGATACACTTACGTTTTGCTGTAAAAATATACACAACATGAAATAACTGTAGATCTTTATAATTTTTTATCTCAAGAACATTTGGTATCTCACAAGATACGTATTGTCGTTCAGTAGTGTACAACACAATAACATTTCAAAAAGCATGCATTTATCGCACAGTGCAGCGACATTGAGATTACAACTCAACAAGATTTCAGAAAGCAAACATGGGGCTCTATTTTAACTATCTAGGCGCAAAGTCTAAAACGCAGAGCTCAAAAGCATTAAGGGCACATCCGAATCCACTTTTGCTATTTTAAGAAAAGCAATCAGAGTCTCATCTCCCATTCCCTTTAAGAGTCAGCTGCATCACACCATGGTGCATTCACTATTTACATGGTGGACTTTGTAAGTGGGAAAAAAACTGAACAATTCACTAGAGAGAGAACAGTTAAACAGAGCATCTGCAGCGTGAGAATGAGCCTTCTCCAATCTGCCTTCACTTTCACTTTCACTTTCTCTCTTTCATGAATAAGGAAACGTGTTGTACACAGACATTCATTAGCCTGCATTATTAATTTTGTTTGTTAAGAGCAAAGATTTGTTTTAAAACTATTTCAAAATTTTGTTCTAATTTTCAGCAAAGGAATAAATGAACAGTAATAATGAAGAGTGGTCAAACAACTGAGTTATTTCGAAAATACACATGCTGCCCCAAATGGTCTAAAACCTGACAAGTGGACAAATCTAAACTTGTTTTTAATAAAACAAATATAAATATGCATATAATAAATAATACTAATGATAATAATACCATTATACAAAAGCAAATTGTAATAAATAAACTGAAAAAAATAAAGCCCAGAGATGAGGGCATGGAGGCAGTGGTTTTTATATTTATGTAGAAAATAATCATTTTTGTAATATTTAAATTCTTTAATTGTTTAATTTGTAAAGATATTAGTGTATTGCCCTACATCCTGCATGTTTTCAGCAATGTGTAAGCAAGGTAACTAACACACTCTGTTCAATAGACCAGCTGAAAGCAAGTCTAAAGTCCAGCGCTGTCTTTTTCAGTTGCTCAAAATAGCAACGCTCCAACAATGCGCCGTAACACACCTCCTTTCTATACCAATACCCCCATGAATCCATAAAGAAAGTGCTGCAAATGGATTTGCTATTTAAATAATGTGGCGGGAAACGGGAAAATTAAGATTGCGTTGGTCTAAAAATAGCAACACGTCGAGGCAAACATGTCTTGCTTTATTGCCCCGGGTGTATGATAGTTAACGCAACTGCATTTCAAACACAAACATTGTGATCTTTTGTTGCTGCATTGGGATCTTGTGTTATGAGATTAATGTTTTGTTTTTAAGGGGGAAATGAAGTACTTAGTCAAGTTCACCTTATTTTGTGCATTGGATTCCACTTTAATGAAAATATATTAAACAAACTCGATCAATATAACCATTAAGCAGAAATCGTTGTGTTTTACTATTGATTTTAGACCTAGGGCGCAGTCATCTTGGAATGTCCCTGTTTCTGATATCACGGTGTTGGTTGAGTTTCCAGCGCTGAACAGAAACAATGGAAGTAAAGGAGACTGTAAAGCCTAATTTAACCCAATGCATGAAGTTGCAATGCATGAAGTGAACTTGACTGAGTACTTCATTTCCCCTTTAAAGCTACAGAGACAGTCGGAAAACACTGAGCAGCTGAAATGGAAAGAAAATTAACTTTCATTGTACAACATTACAGAATATATATATATATATATATATATATATATATATATATATATATATATATATATATATATATATATATATATATATATATATATAATGTCAATGTAATGTTTGTGTGCTTTACAGGACAAGGAGGTTTGGATCCAAATGTGGTGGCCAATTCCATTCTAGAGGGAGTGAAGGAGGGTGTTCAAGGAGCGAATCTTCAATATCTCCGAAATATTCGCATCATTCTGCTGAAGATAAATGTTTTCTTGGCATTCAAAGCAGTGGCACAGCAAGTCTTTGGAGGGAATGCCCAGTTGACAGGTGAGGTTAACAAGCAGAGGTGGCAAGCAAATTTATTAAAAAAAAAACCTTGTACTTTGTGGACAAAACTGAAAAACATACAACTTTTTTATACACATAAGTACACTTATTTATTTAACACACTTACTTTAAATTTTAAATTGCACGTAATATAGTTGAACATACAATATTGTCTATATCAGAGGTCTCCAACCTTGGAACATATGCAAGCTACTTTTTAAAAACTGAAAGTGACAGAGAGCTACTCATTGTGTCTTGGTCATTGAATCTTTCAAATAGTAATGGATCATAACTGTCAAATGAACAAAAATCCACACACACCTGGGGCCTCATGTACGAAGACTTGCGTGGAAATCTTACTAAAACATTGTGTACGCACAAAGCTGTAAATGTGCGTACGCAGAAAAAAATTCAGATGTATGAAACACTGCTTACGCCAAATCTCACGCATATTCTTTTGTACATCCGAATGAACGTGAAACTGAGCGCAACATGCACGAGCGCAAAACCCCTCCCTGCCTCCTCCCCCGTATGAATATGCTAATGACTATGCTAATGGCAAAACCCAACGAAAAAGCAATGGCAAAAGCAAGCAAGAAGAGAAACTTTGAACAGAATGTGAATTGGAGGTGTTGCTTTCGGAGGTAGACCGGAGGAAAGCGGTGTTATTTGCAAGTTTGTTCTCCGGAATTAACAACAAAAGAAAAAAATAGAGTGGGAGAGTTTAGCTGATGCGGTTAACACAGTTGGGTCTGAACATCGCACTGAGTGCATTAAAAAAAGAAATAGTGTGTTTTATATGTGTAAAATGTTACAGTGCTCTTAATAGTCTCAGTGGCGCAGATGTAAAGCGCATGTCAACATGTTTTGACATGTTCGAGCATGAACTCGGTTCGAATCCAGCGTCTGATGAACTCTTTCTTCTTTTTTCCCCCGCTACAAATCAGATTTTGCCCACTATTTATCACGAGAAAGACAAGTAGGAATCATCAATAAGTTTGTGCATCATATTTTATTTGCACTTTTATTGAATGGAAATGTTTCTGATTCACGCATGCAAATTCATCTTCAGATAGTGTCTTTATAGCAATGTGCGTGCAGTAGATAGCTCAGATTACATTGGGAAAACAGGCGACCGCTGCAAATTGCGCTTTAATGTTTAGCTGGTCAACTGTATGGTATGGAAACCTTATATACCTGCTAGATGAACCCGTCTCATACAGCTGCCATTGCAAGGCTCAGACACTTTGTAGAGTGGAATTTTAAAAAACTGCCTCTAGGAGTTGCCAATGGAAATAAAACAGACACGCACAAAAAATGTGCGTACGCCTGCCATAAAGCTGGCATGGAGCTGCGCACATTCCCACGTTCAGTTCATTGTTAGTAAATCCAAACGTGAGCGATTCTGAGCGTGAAACCTGGCGTACGCAAAGTTTTTGTGCGTACGCAGCGTTGATACATGAGGCCCCTGGTTTTTATTTATTTAATATTTCTGCCCTTTGAATTTGAAAATGACAAATACAGTTATTTTATGGAAAACAGTGTTTCATATTATAGAATACTGCAGTTGTCTGCAAAATAAATATGTAGTTTTTATACACATTTATTGTCACATTAAACACAAAGTTTTTTTTAACTGGTGTTGGCTGGTTTCCCTTTGGTTGATCACTGTCATGACTGTGTTTGTCCACCAGATGCCACTGTAGTTCGCCAGCAACCCCCAGCGAACTACAGTGGCTTTAGAACTACATTTCCATACATTCTTTCGCGCACACACCCGGTCTGTCATCTACACTGATTTACAACCACAGCTGTCTCCGTTCTCCGTTGATTACCTGGACTATATATTCAGTCATTCATCCTCTGTCAGTTGGTCGTTGTCGTCTTTATCGGTATATTTGTTCCTGATTCCAGTCTGAAAGAAATATCCATGTAGTCACTCTCCAAATATTCTGTTTTTGTAACTGTCTTATCTTAAGTTGTCCCTGTACAAGGCAGGCGCCTTGATGTTGCGCCTTGACATTCTTGGGCACTGGATAAAATTGTTCTGCTTAACTGAGCTTAATATTTGCACGTATTCATAGCCCATGTACCCTTGAGTATGATGTATAAAAGCTGGGAATACCCCAGTCTTCTTCAGAAGAGAGCAATAAACTGTTGAATTCACATCTCAGTTTTTGTTGTCTTCCTGGAGCTCCAGCTTACTGAGGAAACTCACAGACGGTCTGCAATTTATCCCAACACAGTCTGTATCCTTGTATCTTGTTAAAGTCTAGTTCGAGTTTGATCTGTTTGAGTTCCTGGTTTGTTTGTTTGTTTTGTTTGTTACTTTGCACTTTGGATTTTTGCATTTTTGTCACTTTCTCTGCACAATACTATATTAAACTGCACTTGGATTCTACTTCCGTTTTTTTTTTTTCCTGTTTTGATCTGCATAACGTGACAGATCACTAAAAGTTTATCGCTAGGTAATTCACTTAGAATTACCAGTTACTTTTTGTAGAAAAATGGGCCAATGGAATGCATATGAAATTGGCGAGTGAAGCTCTCACAGGTGTGGCCATTCTTAAATTAGGGGTATAAAAGGCTGCCTTTCAGAGGAGCTCAATAGACTTCAATCTAGAGCATTCAGCAATGCTGGCCTGGGTCCTGTTCAGGTCCACCATGCATTTTGGGATGCGGTGGTTTCCTGTCATTAAACAATACCCTGCTAGTAAAATCCAGCTTAAACCAGCCTAGGCTAGTTGGCTGGTTTTAGCTGGTCGACCAGGCTGGTTTTAGAGGGGTTTTGGCCACTTCCAGGCTGGTTTCCAGCCATTTCCAGCCTGGTCTTAGCTGGTCAGGCTGGAAAATGACCAGCTAAATCCAGCTAAAACCAGCTTGACCAGCCTGGTTTAAGCTGGACATAGCTGGTTTTGGCTGGGTTCCCAGCCTGCTAGGCTGGTCAAGCTGGTTTTAGCTGGTCATCTCCCAGCCTAACCAGCTAAGACCAGGCTGGAAATGGCTGGAAACCAGCCTGGAAGTGGCCAAAACCCCTCTAAAACCAGCCTAGTTGACCAGCTAAAACCTCCATGTCCATCACAGCATCGGAGGGCGAGTTTTCCTTATGCTGGCTTGAAAGGCTCCCTTCTCGGCCTGGTTAGTTAGCACCTCCATCATCACCACACTTGACAATGATGCGGCAAGGGGGTACATGGCTATTCCCCAGCTTGAGAAGGCAATTGCAGTAAATCAAAAAAGAGTGCATCTCTTCAGAGAGTGTACTAATGCTGGCCTGTCTGGAGTAAATCAGCTGGAAAATGATGGTAGCAGTCAATCTTTGTCCAGATAAGAAAGATGATCCCTGTCTCCCATTTTAAGCATGTAGGATTTCTGCATCATTTGCGGCCAGCCATAGCCTACATTGCTGCATTGTGATGGCAACGTATTAGCACTACCAATTGATGTCTGATCTGCATGTGGGTGGTCCTTTCCCAGGGGTCATTCACGACTTCAGGTCGGTGACTGACTTTGCTGTGATTACCACTAAAGCAGCCACCCATGCCTTCCCAAAGCACAGCTAAAACTGGCGAATAAGAGTGATGTCAACAAAGCTTGCTTTCTTGACACCCTCATATTGTAGGCTGGCCCATTTGGGGACACTGTCTGGGACACCACCTAGAAGTTGGGCACACGCTGATTTTCACAGAGGCAAAACAAACACACAGACGCAGAGGAGAAATACAGTGACTGTGTTTACAAGGGCATCAGTAATCAAATTATTTGCCAAATTATTAAATGGTGGACTTTAACTGCAGTTTTGCTCTTTCATTTAGGAAGATTTCATTCATGCCCCTCGTGACAAACGAGATATTTGATACGAGGAATTGATGAGCATGTAATTTTTATGCAATGTTTGATACAGCACGGCGAATGAGAGAAAAAAAAAACATCTGCATTTTTCGATAACTTAGATGCACTCAGTAGCTCCACTCGCAGATTGTAAAACCTTGCAAATGTGTTGGGTGTCGCCCAGCCCGCAGCGTGCACACGCCCAAGAGGATGCAACGCTCCGAGTGGAGTGCGCACGCACTCCCGGGGGACGCGGCTGACCTCTGCTCAAATAAGCACATGAAATGGCCTCCACAATCCAGTGGGATAATCTTTGTTTGGACACGGCACTTCCCTGCTGCCGTCTGCCATAACAGACAAAGAGCTGCTCAGAAGATCTAAAGTTCTGAGTACGGTCCACATAAATGCGCAGAGCGCGAACTAGACAAAGTAAGGACAGGGCTGGGTCTGCCTTCTCCGGGGGCAGCGCTTGCAGGGTTACTACCTGATCTCTAAAGGGAGTGTTAGGATCTTTGGGCACATAATCCGGCCCGAATTCCAGGCACGAGTCACTGACCGAAAATGCCTCCAGGTCCCCGACCCTCTTAATGGAGGCCAACGCGACCAGCAGAGCTGTCTTCAGGGACAGAAATCTTAAGGATACTGAATCGAGTGGCTCGAAGGGATCAAATCGCAGGCTGGTGAGAACTAACAGAACCTGCTCCTCATCCTCCCTGACCTTGCACAGTAACTGCGCGATCAGGCTCACTGGGGGAAATGCATACGAGGCTCGTATGCCCCGAGGCCAGCTGTGGCCCAGTGCATCCATGCCGAGAGTGCCCTCGGTCAGGAAATAAAACAACTGGCAATGAGCGTTCTCGGGGGAAGCAAACAGATTGATCTGGGCCTCCCCGAATCACGCTCATATCAGCTGGACAGACTCGGGGTGGAGTCTCCATTCTCTAGAGTAAATCTGCTGCCGTGAGAGCACATCGGCTGCACGGTTGAGCATACCTGGGATGTGAATGGCGCGCATCGACTTCAGCCGCGGGTGACTCCAGAGGAGTAGACGGCGGGCGAGCTGAGACATGCGGCGAGAGTGCATACCCCCCATGCGGTTGATATACGCTGCCACTGCCATACTGTCCGTCCTGACCAGCACGTGTTGCTGCTCCAGCACCGGAGAAAAGCGGCGGAGAGCAAGGAACACTGCCAACAGCTCTAGGCGATTGATATGCCAATGCAGCTGGGCACCTACCCACAGCTGCATGCCCGCGACACACGGCTCCCCAGCCTGTACTGGAAGCATCTGTTGAGACAACAACATGACTGAACGCCTGTCCCAGAGGCACACCGGCCTGCAGGAACGAGGAGTCGTTCCAGGGGCTGAGGGTGCGGCGACACAGCGCAGTAACAGAGACTCAGTGTGCGCCCGCATGCCATGCACGTCTTGGAACTCGATCTTGAAGCCAGTGCTGAAGTGGTCTCATATGGAGCAGTCCGAGCGGCGTGACAGCCGCAGCGGAAGCCATATGCCCCAGGAGCCTCTGAAAATATTTCAGTGAGACCACAACTTTGCTGTCGAGCTCCCTCAAACAGTTCAGCAGCAGGCAAGCGCGCTCTCCGGAGAGGCGCGCTACCATGGTGACCGAGTCCAGCTCCATCCCGAGAAAAGAGATCCTCTGCACCGGGGCGAGTTTGCTCTTTTCCCAGTTGACCTGCAACCCCAATAGGCGAAGATGCCGGAGCACCTCGTCTCTGTGCGCAGTCAATTGCTCCCGAGAGTGGGCTAAAATCAGCCAGTCATCGAGATAATTGAGTACGCGGATGCCTGCGAGCCGAAGGGGCGCTAGGGCACCGTCCGCGAGTTTGGTGAAGACCCGCAGAGACAGAGAGAGCCCGAAGGGGAGGACCTTGTACTGCCATGCTCGACCTTCGAACGCAAACCGCAGAAACTGACGGTGGCGTGGAAGAATGGAGACATGAAAATACGCGTCCTTCAGGTCTATGGCTGCAAACCAATCCTGAGGGCGGACGCATCGGAGGATGCGCCTCTGCGTAAGCATTCTGAACGACAGCTTGTGAAGGCAGCGGTTTAAAACGCGCAGATCTAGGATTGGCCGTGACCCACCGCTCTTTTTGGGTACGATCACGTACGGGCTGTAAAACCTGCTCTCCACCTCGGCTGGAGGTACCGGCTCGATTGCACCCTTCGCCAGGAGGGCAGCAATCTTCTCTCCCAAGACAGGGGCGGACAGGGGATTGACCCTGGTAAAATACACGCCCGTGAACTTGGGAGGCCGTTTGGAGAACTGTAGTTCAGAGCCGAGTCTGATCGTGCGTATGAGCCACCGCGAGAGGCTGGCCCGCGCTAACCAGGCAGGCAGAGCCCTCGCTAATGAAGTCATCGCAGCAATCGTTGACGTACCCGCGGAGGGGCAGCGCGGAGTGGGTGTGCTGATCCGTGGAGCGCGAAGGTCCCACAGAAGAGCTGGAGGAGAGCGATTCGCTCTGGTTCCGCACCCTGACTCCGAAGGGGGGCTTGGGGGCTGGGAGAAGGGAGACCGGCGTGAGCCTCTGGCAGAGTATGCACACTCTGCGAGCTGAGAGGCAGCGTGTCTCAGACTGGCAGGGCTTGAGCTGTGACATCCGGGGAAGGGGAAAAATGCTCTTTGTTCAAAACTTTGGTGGCACTGAAAAGTACCGTTGGAATATGGGCCCCGCCCTCCAGCGGGGAAAGAGCAAGTTTCCTCCTCTCCGGATGGCCTGTCTCAGGGACGCTTCGCGGTCCGTAGCACCACATTAACATGCTGGACCCCGAAACATGTAATGCAGTGATCGTGCCCATCATCCGGAACCAGGAAACCCCCGCAACCAGAAACGCACAGTCAGAGCGCCATCCTGAAAAGGACGTGCTGCACGACTGTGTTGCTTTTTTAGGAAACTGCAACAATACGCACCACTCTGGAGGACCGGACCCAAAGGGACGCCAGGCAAAGGAGAAAACCCAGCTCGACCGTCTGCCGCTGCGTGGACTCGCTCTGGACCGGGAGACACTCGTTCGCTCTGTGGCTGTAGACAGCAAGAGGAACCCTCATGAAGCTCGATCAGAAAAGTTTCTGAAGTGAAAAGGATAGCGTTTGCTGGCACCAGGTGTGCTTATATGCTCAGTTAATTGGCGATGCAGCACACCTGCGCAAGCTTACGCTGCCAATTAATTGCTTTCATTGGCCCGTTCAATACTCTTTCAGACAAGTAGCTTCTGAACCGAATCTCCTATACGTGGATTTAAAACATCAAATCCACTTATAGTACTGGAGTTTCTCAATCGAAGGGGAACTAAGGAGGGCAGGGCTTAGCGAAGGGTCACTTAGCCCATTTTTATACAAATCAGAGTGATCCCTTAGTCGATCCACTCGACGTAAACTCAGTGATCAACTGAGGGGCATGAGGGTTATGTACGTAACCAAAACATTTATAATTTCTTGGTATTGGTAATTTCTTGGTAATATCACTTTAGAAAAGACTTGTTTATTTAATCATTTCGAAGTAGTTTAAAATAGAAAAGCCAATGTAAAAGAATAGCGAAGTAAAGGCTATGACTATGTTTTTCTATTAAATTTCAAGAAAATGTTTTGAGTTCTGTGCAGATTTATTGCATTACAATCCTGTATTTTTTATTTATTTATTTTTAAAGACGCGACATATAGAAACGCAAAATAGAATAGAAACCGTTTTTAAAATAGTAATTGCACATCGCTGTCAAGGATAAAACATTTTACACATGTCGCAGCTCCATGTTTTGTGTTTTTAGGACAGTGTAAATCTAGCAACATAGGAGCTCTGATGTGTATGGAAAAAGATGATTATGACAGTGAATGATGAGCTTTTCATTTAGTGTATTATTATTAAAGTTGATTGCACAAAGGTAGTTCACAATGTTGCACTTGTACCTCTTTCAGCGCCTGCTCCTCTTGTACCTATCAGCGTACCCACCAGAGGGCGCAGTGGATCAGCAATATCAACCAGATCACGAGCAGTTTCTTTACCAACTACATATGACTTCAGGTCTCTGTTGACATCTTTGCCAGTAACAGAGGACAAAGCAGCATTCCTGGTGATTGGTGACCGTGATAAAGACGTGTCTGATGCCTGTAGAGAGCTTCAGCGGGCGTACGACAGTCAGTGTTTAACACAGTCATTCCACTCTGATGAGATTGAGCATCTTACTAAGGATGAGCTGGACAAGCTGCGCTCTAAAGTAGATTCACTGCACCTTAAGCTAGAAACCAACAGCTCTGGAGAATGGGTGGTAAAAGGGCTGAAAGATGGAGTGAATGAAGTGGCAAGACTGATATGGCGTGATGCACTTCGCAGACAGGTGAGAAATTAAACAGTAAAACAAAATTAGCATTTGCCAGACAATGACAGTGTGAAATAGCATGTTTTTGTGATGTTTTACTTGCAAAAATAAGTTAGTCACAAAAAAGTTACGAATAATAGTTTTTATAATTATTGCTGCAGTGTTTAGGATAATTTTGATTAATGTGTAACTTAAAACACCTTTTAAATGAGCAAATAATATTTTATTTTTAATTTTAAGAAGCCCTAACTATTAATTCTTTCAAACCTTCAGGTAAGAGAGAAGGAACAGGATAACCTCTTCACTCAAGTGACGTGGTGCATTTTGGGACTCCGAGGCATTTGGCAGAAGGTTTCAGTAGAGGCCAATCATAAACTTGAGAGAGCTGATGTAAATGATGGGATTGTGGACGCACAAGGTGTGAAATGGACTGTGGATTTAAAGAAAATGGAGGCCACAGCATGTGTTTCAGGACAGGTGACAGCTCTCAAACGCCTGGAGAACCTTCCAGGTGAGGTTTCTTTATATATGATTCTGATTATTTTCATAATTATCTGCATAAAATCAAAAAGTATTTTTTAATTTTTATTTGTATATTGTAGTGCTTGTTATAAATGATGGTTTATCAGTGCACTTCATTAATTTGTACATTTTGCACTCGTAATCTTTTAATCAATTACGATAACCTCTTTGAATCATTGGATGAAAAAGCTGCTAAATTTGCAGATGTTTTATGCCATATTCTAGTTTTGAAAACTTTCTAGTTTTGACACCTCGCAGACGGAAATCCAACATTTAGCATGCTTAATATTCCAGAGCAGTCGGCCGACTCAACCCCACGTGTGGTCAGATGTAGTGACGAGCTACAGCCAATGAGAGACATTTGTTAACAGGCATAATTGTTACCGTTAGTTGAACACATTGTTCAGTTGTTAACAACTGAGAACGATTAAATTCCAATACAGTTTCCTTAGTAGAAAAGCTAAATTAACCAGCATTTTATTTGTATAGTGCTTTTACAATGTAGATTGTGTCAAAGCAGCTTCACATAAAAGATCATAGTGAATTGAATCAGTGTTGTTCAGTTTTCAAAGTTTAAGTTAAGTTCAGCTTAGTTCAGTGTGGTTTAATAATCACTACTAAGAGTCCAAACGCTGAAGAGCAAACCTATCAATGCACAGCTCTACAGATCCCGAACCATGCGCACCAGTGGCGACATCGGCGAGGAAAAAACTTCACCAATTGGCGAAAGTGAAGAATTGAAAAACCTTGACAGAAACCAGACTCAGTTGGGCACGACTATGTCTCCTATGGCCAAACATCTTGTGCAAAGCTGCAGTCTAGGTGCCGTAGGCTGAAGAATGCTGGACCTCATAGAAGACTTGTCTGTTCCCGGAGCATCACATAAATCAGTCTCATGCTGCCCGCTCCTCCTTGACCACCATAGGAGCTGCTCAGGATACAGCCTGGTTCAGGATTATGGAAACCTTGAGATCATCTCGTCGCTGGTCTTGGTATAAATCAGTGGCGCTGCATAGTCTGAGGACCTCGGGATGAGAATCCCCAAGTGGAAATGGAGAATAAAGAGAATAATTAGCGTAGCTGCTGTTCATAGTGTATATACATGAGATGCAGAAACCTGCGTGGAGCACATTCATGTATCATACCACTATCAGGAAGGCTATTCCAGAGTTTCGGAGCCATAAATGAGAAGGCTCGACCTCCTTTACTCGACTTTGCTATTCTAGGTACTACCAGAAGCCCTGAGTTTTGAGATCTTAAAGAGCGAGTTGGATTGTAGCGAGACAGAAGGTTGGTTAGATAAACAGGAGCTAGATCATTTAAAGCTTTATAGGTAAGAAGTAATATTTTAAATTCAATATGAAACTTAACAGGCAGCCAGTGTAAGGAGGATAAAATTGGGGTGATATGATCATATTTTCTAGACCTGGTCAGAACTCTGGCTGCTGCATTTTGTACTAATTAAAGTTTGTTAATAGAGGATGCTGGAGCCAGCAAACTGAGCATTACAGTAATCCAGCCTAGAGGTCATAAAAGCATGGACTAGTTTTTCTGCATCTGAGATTGGTAGCATACCTCGTAATTTAGCGATATTTCTCAGATGAAAGAAGGCAGTTTTTGTGACATGGGATATATGATTTTCAAAAGTTAGATTGCTGTCTAATATGACACCCAGATCTTTTATAGTAGAGCTAAAGCTAACTTTGTATCCCTCTAATTGTAGATTGAGTTGCGAGATCTGCTGTGTACAAGATTTAGGCCCAATAAGTAATAATTGTGTTTTGTCTGAGTTTAAGAGAAGAAAATTGTTGGTCATCCAGTGTTTAATATCTTTAATACAGTTAGTTTAGACAGTTCAGACATCTCATCAGGTTTAGTTGAAATATATAATTGAGTATCATCTCCATTAATATTCACAAACTGGTAACGGTCAGCTAAGTATGACTTAAACCAATTTATCAACTGAATGGTTTGTGTGTTAGGAAATAAAAGCTGTTAATACATGTTTTCAAATTGCAAGAAAGAATTTGTCCTTAAAAGGGTTAAACGCATCTCTCACTATTCTTCATTTCAGATTTCTCTTTGCCCATCTACTGGGACAACATGAGACAAGACGAGCATTTAAAATTGGTTGATTTGGATCCGCAATCAACAGAGTACCAGACAGTGAAGGCAGATTTCAAGAAGACCGTCAAACAGACTGTGCTCAAGGTTTGATACTCGACACAACTATAATGGCCATTGCATGACAAAAAAACATCCTGAAAGACATAAACAGTTTTGTAGTTTGAGTCAGCAAGATATTTTAATTTTTGTTTGTTTGTTTTTTTTTAAAGAACAAGAATTAGTTGAATGGGACGGATGAAAAATAGCCATTCTTGGCTAATTCTGGCACATTTTACAGTAATGTTTATTAATGTGCATTGACCCTGTAAACAAATAAACTAAACTAAACTAAAAAAAAACTAAAAAAAAAAAGTTTTATTGTGCTATAATCACAAGAGAATTGGATTTTTGGACACAGTTACAGATTTTAAAAAAATATGGTTGATTACTAAGAGGCAATAAACTGAAAATTCCTACAAGTGTGGACTCATGTGCGGTTGGCTTTAAAAATAACCTACACTATTTGTTATTGATTGTGTGTAAATGCATTTCAACAGATCGAGCGCATCCAGAACATCAATCTTCGGCGGTTATATGAGGCACGAAAATCAGAGCTAGAGACCAAAAATAGTCAAACAGTGGGAGCAGGAGAGAAAATCCTTTATCACGGCTCATCACAGGCATCCTGCTCATCCATCATGAGCACAAACTTCGACCGCAGTTTGGCTGGGCAAAATGGTAATTTCAAAGTTTTTTTGAAAGTTCAAGCGTAAATATGATTTTTATGTATTTGTATTATTTTCTAAAAATGTATTTGTAAAATGTATCTATGTCTATTTTCTAAAGACAAATAATTAGCATGTTTAAAAAATTTAGGTTATAAATGATTTGTCGTTTATAATGTTGTGTTCACAAAATGAATGGTTTGGTTCGATATGACAATGGTGTAATGGTTCAGTATGTTTTCAATACAGCAAAACGGGGAAAAATCCTTGATTTTTAAACATCTGTGGCCTCATGTACGAAGACTTGCTTGGAAATCATACTAAAACATTGCGTACGCACAAAGCTGTAAATGTGCGTACGCAGAAAATAATTCAGATGTATAAAATCCCACGCATATTCTTTTGTACATTGAATGAACGTAGAACTGAGCGCAACATGCACAAGCGCAAAACCCCTCCCTGCCTCCTCCTCCGTATGAATATGCAAATGACTCTACTTTGGCAAAACCCAACGAAAAAGCAACATCAAAAGCAAGCAAAAAGAGAAACTTTGAACAGAATGTGAATTGGAGGTGCTGCTTTCGGAGGTAGACTGGAGAAAAGCTGTGTTATTTGCAAGTTTGTTCTCCGGAATTAACAACAAAAGAGAAAAATAGAGTGGGAGAGTTTAGCTGATGCGGTTAACACAGTTGGGTCTGAACATCGCACTGAGTGCATTAAAAAAGAAATAGTGTGTTTTATATGTGTAAAATGTTACAGTGCTCTTAATAGTCTCAGTGGCGCAGCTCGTAAAGCGCATGTCAACATGTTTTGACACATTTGAGCATGAACTCGGTTCGAAACCAGCGTCTGATGAACTCTTTCGTCTTTTTTCTCCCACTACATATCAGATTTTGCTTACTATTTATCACGAGAAAGACAAGTAGGAATCATTAATAAGTTTGTGCATCATATTTTATTTGCATTTTAAATGTTTCTGATTCACGCATGCAAATTCATCTTCAGATAGTGTCTTTATAGCAATGTGCGTGCAGTAGATAGCTCAGATTACATTGGGAAAACAGGCGACCGCTGCAAATTGTGCTTTAATGTTTAGCTGGTCAACTGTATGGTATGGAAACCTTATATACCTGCTAGATGAACCCGTCTCATACAGCTGCCATTGCAAGGCTCAGACACTTTGTAGAGAGCAATTTAACACAACTGCCTCTAGGAGTCGCCAATGTAAATAAAACAGACACGCACAAAAAATGTGCGTACACCAGCCATAAAGCTGCCGTGAAGCTGCGCACATTCCCACGTTCAGTTCATCGTTAGTAAATCCAAACGTGATCGATTCTGGCCGTGAAACCTGGTGTACATGAGGCCCCTGTTGTTCAATAAAACTAAGATCATAAAGATTTACCTTATTTATAACAATGATGGAGCTACACTGGAAAAACATTTGAAGTGGATCAAAACCTTTCATCTAACTATTAATCAACACCCATTCTTGTGTTGGATCATTTTGAAAAACTTTTTTGGCTCACTTCAAATGTTGACTGCTGTTTTCTGTGCAGCATATAAAAACAGCTTCTTATCAAACTTAGATAAAACATTTTGATTCAAGTCGATTAAAATAAAAAGTTATCAACAAATGCAAAGAAAATAGCCTTTTTTTATGTTTTGCATGTAAATTCTAATGTTGTTTTTTATAAATATCGCCATCTTGTCTTGGGCTCATTTACACTGAACATCTTCACTTCTAAAATTGTGAAATGCAGCAGCCTCTGAGTTCTTCTGATTGGTCCACTGGTTTAAAACTGACATTGACAAAAAGCGATGCGTGTAAAAGTAGATGTTCTTTTAACTTGACATGGCTAGTGTGCAGTGCTTTAAAAGACGCGAGCGTAACAGAAACACATGTCCGCATTTGGAGGCGTGAGACTCTTTTTGGGAGCACAGATAATCAAGACAGTTCTGGAGGTAATAATAATAATAATAATATAATAATACTGAACCACTGTCATGATGTACTTTGGCTAAGGGGTTTTTAGAAAGACCTAAACTACATGTCAGATTTCAGATTTATCCATTAATTCATCCCATCTAGGCCTCGGTATAAGATTCTGATTATATGATAACCTTTGATAGTCACGGTATTTAAATTACTGCTCTTAAATAGGTTTGTTTTTAAAAGTCTGGGTAAAAAACAATGAGTTTTCAACAACAGTAAACCTTGAAACCAGCTGTCATCCCATGCCTAGTCCCATCACAACCATTTGTTTTCACTTGACCTGTAAAAACTAAATCACGTGAACAAAATGACATTTATTCAGTAAATGTGTTTCAATCAAAGTTTAAACACATTTTTCTCATGAGGTAAAGAGTTTTTAATTCACATTTTCAAAATGTATGCACACCTTGGTGTTTCTGTTAAAAAAAATTATGCGATCTTCCAACATGTACAAAAAAATGGTGGATGTAAACAGCTACATTAATGTTACTCATTCACACTGTAATTTGTTCACTGATAACACTTGCACTGATAACACTAGGATTTTGTCACAGCAGAAAGTCTTGACAATTGTAATTTCTCATTGAACATTACCTTTATTACATGGATTAAACGTCTACTTTATATTTTATTAAATACATAGCTAACTGATTCTCCACTGACGGTTCAGTTTGCAGAATAATCAACTGATACTGATGCTTATTTGAAACTGATGGTGATTATCTTTATGTATTTCTCAGCCACTGCCTACGGTCATGGGACGTACTTTGCAGTGAACGCCAGCTACTCTGCTCAGGCGACCTATGCAGTTCCAGCAGCAGACGGGACTCAGCTGATGTTTGTGGCTCGTGTGCTTACGGGTCATTATACTCAGGGTCTTGGGAGCATGAAGAAACCCCCTGTCCGTGTTGCTCCAGACCAGCTCTATGACAGTGTGGTAGATAACACCCAGGATCCCACAATGTTTGTAGTTTTTCACGACTGCCAGGCTTATCCAGACTACCTCATTACATTCAAGTGAACTTCAACAAAAATCAGCCTTAGCGTCAACACTGGATGGTTTATAAGTATGAGTTACCCAGCAGGCACAGATTGTCAACATATCGTCAGATTGACATTGTGCCCCAACATTGTGGGATGTTGCATTGTGTTTGGAAATTAAAATCCGATTGGCGTCAGAACCCAACGTCAGGCTGACGTCAATGTCCTGTGTTGAACAGACGTTGCAATTTGGTTACTTTCCAACGTAATTAAAAACAACAACAAAATATCTACATCTGATGATGTTACAGCTTGACGTTGTGTGGACATTACCACTATGACATCTATCAGACGTTGGATTTTGTTTGTCATACTTGACGAATAAACGTCAGTATTTGACGTCAACATGACGTTGGCTTACGCTGTTGGCTTGACACTGGATTTTGGTCACTTTTCAACACAACCTAAAATCTATCAAATCTCAGTGTCATTTCACACTATTATTGAACGTCAAAATAACGTTGTCATTAGACGCTGATGACCTAAATCTAACCGAATATTAACATATAATGACGTTGTGTGTCTGCTGGGTATACACTTTATTCATTCATTCATTCATTCATTCACTCATTTTATTGTCAGCTTAGTCCCTTTATTAATCCGGGGTCGCCACAGCGGAATGAACCGCCAACTTATTTAGCAAGTTTTTACGCAGCAGATGCCCTTCCAGCCGCAACCTATCTCTAAGAAACATCGACACACACATTCACACTCATACACTATGGACAATTTAGCCTACCCAATTTACCTGTACCGCTTGTCTTTGGACTGTGGGGGAAACCAGAGCACCCGGAGGAAACCGTGAGGCGACAGCACTACCTACAGCGCCACTGCCTCGCTTCGTATACACTTTAGTTTAATTAAAAAAATCTACGCATTAATTTAGAGATCTAGAACCAGTTAGTTAAATTACATTTAGTTTTATATTTGTCAGAGCTAACTAATTAGTTATATTAGTAATACGATAAACATTTATTTCTGCAGCAGTTTATAATAAGTGATTGCAAATTTACTTTTGTAATGAAATTTCCATTTCATTCATGAAACTTCCATTGTAACTCAATTCTTCATTCTCAGCTGTATTTGTTTAATGCTATTACCCATATATATATATATATATATATATATATATATATATATATATATATATATATATATATATAACAGTTTATCTTTCATCCTGAATATCTATATCATACTGCAGATACTTAAATAAATGCAAATAAACGTTTAAGTACTTATTTTTATGAACATGTAGAGGTAAACCTGAACGAAATAACAAAGCCTAATGGTTATTTTTATTACCTTTTATTACACTAAAATGCCTTTTATTAGCTAAAATGGTGTAAACTATAAATCTGATGATGGTCATATCGCAGATAATGTATATCAGGTTCTTATCAATTTTTGAGCCATGTTAACATTTGCAGGATTTAAATATTTGATCACACAGTACATTTTACAGGCTTAAGAGGTTATTTCTTGCATATAAATTATTTTAATTTTATTGAAATCCAACAATAAATGTAATTTAAAAAAACTTTGTTCTTAGGTTTTCTGGTTTTTGGGTTTGATTGACAACCTTTCATCATTTGGGAATTTGTTCTTGGAGGGATTCTTTTTCAGCATTAGAACATTACACTTTATTCCAGTTTCATGTCCATGGCAACACGTCAACCTTAAAGGCATAGTGGTCACACTTTACAATAAGGTTCATTAGTTAATGTTAAGTAATGCACTTACTAACATGAACAAACAATGAACAATACATTTACTACAATATTTGTTCATGCTAGTTAACGTTTTGGATGTTAATAATGCATTGGTAAATGTTCAATTATGATTATTAATGCTGTAGATGTGTTGTTTATGATCAGTTCATGTTAGTAAATGCATTAACTAATGAACCTTATTGTAAAGTGTTACAGGGATAGTTGATCCAAAAGCAAAAATATAGACTTAATTTAGCCTCAAGCCATTGAACATCTTTTTTTCTCTTCAGTAGAATGTTAAGAACATTTTAAGCTGAATTCATGATACTTGCCTTGGTGATTCATGTAATGAAAGTCAATGATCACCCAATAAACAAACACAAACAAGTCCACTCCATACCTGTGCCTTCTGATGATGATACACTGAGGAGATACACAAAAAAAATTGCTCTCACACACAGCTTATGCTCAACACACTCATCTGCATGTCAAAAATTGCTTGCCCTGGCTATGGATTAAAGCTAATATTACTGTAAATAATGTTCATATTATTGCACAGACCTCAGTGTATCTCTTGGAGCCACATGGATTGATTTGGACTTCTTTCTATGTGTTTACTCATAATCATGAAAACAGGTGACCGTTAAGTTATTCACTCATAATTTGATGATTGACTTATTAAAGAGCACCTATCATGCATTAAAACAGTCATATTTTGGTTTTAAGGATCTCCAAAAACAGCCTGATATGCATGCAAGGTCAAAAAACACTCATTGTCCTATAATATGCATTTATTTTTATCTAATTGACCCTTCGCTCAGCCCCGCCCTCCTTAGTTACGGTTGCTACACCTGTCAAGCTTTCGTGCCTGGCACGGCTTTTACATTGTGTAAGCGTCAGTGTCAGACATTACCAGGGATATAATTAGTCATTTTTGGTGAACAGGTGAAATATCCGAGAAAGCCAGACAAAAAAGCACTGCAGTCTGCATTACAGGGGTATATTTACCACATAATAGGCAACCGGTTAGAAAATAATTTAATCAAAATTAAAGCTAGCTTAGCCTAGCCGCCTCATATGCTAACCATTCAACAGCTTAGTTCATGCTCAGCTTCAGAGGTGAAATTTAAAAATAATCTAGTAATAACCGATTAAACTGTGATTTCTCTATTTTTAGCCAAAAATCCTGATAGATTAATGTTGTGCAATGAAATATAGCCTTACTAACCGATGAGGAAACATGCATGGACAGTGCTTTCACATAGGTAATTCATAGAAAGAACAGCCAAAAGGGGGAAACTGATGGATTTGTGGCAAATATTAGCATCACTGACCTATAACAATGTGCAGTACCTATTACTGTCAGTATGTTTGTGTGCTATTTATGAATCACTGAAAAACAGCTGCTGGTAAAGTACTGTATATTGGTCGCAAGTGCTCAGTTTGTGATCATACCTTTGTTTTGTTCTGTTGATTTGTCATTTCAAATATTTGTAGCTATGAAGTTCAGTAAAGTTAGCAACAAATTCACAGATTCCTATTTTCCGGATCATTAACTCATGTCATTATGACCTATTCGCTATTAGTATGACTAACGTTACTATGGCTAAGGCTTAAACAGAGCAGTGCTCATAATATTGAGCGGGAAAAAGACATAACATGTGAAACATAACCTGCTTTGTGTTTTTGTAGGAAACACAGTTTAGATCTGTTTAGGGTAAGAGGTGTGTGAGTTATTGCCGTCGGTCTATCACTGAATATGTCAGGAATATCAAAACAAAACCAACTTAACTCCGCTCCTTTAGCGCCCCTCACACAGCTTGATCCACGCTGGCATTTCTCCTCTTAAGTTTTTGGCTTTGAAAAGGGAAAAAATTCCACCATCCTGTCCAAACTTTAAGGATACCAGGTATAAGATTATATAATCCATATGCACAGCGCTTTAGTCTGTTTCCCTCGCTCGAAAGATGACAGAGCCCCTGCGCGCAGCTACGGTTGCTAAGCCACAATTGGTGGATGGCGTTTTTTGGGTGTGGCTTAGCGAAGGGTCAATTAACCCAGCGACTCATTTGTTCCAAAACCCCTCCTTAGCACGAATCTAATCTCACTGATTGGTCCGATAATGCAGTCTGTTGCAATTGGTTGACTGCGTTCAGCATGATACAGAGAGAAACGCCCACCACGGCTAATCAACATTTTTGTAGTCAGAGTGCAGAGTGCACTGTGTTGTAAATAAAATAAATAAATGAGTGAAAAGAAGAGAGAACCCAGTCCAGGAGACTCGGAACAAGCAGAATTCCTTTATTGAGACGTGTTGGTTAATCTTCAGTCATACAGCGTCTTTAAGATGTCCATGTGTCTGCAAGAGCCTACTAGAGGTCCGCAGTCTCACACAAGTCCGATTAAGACAAAGATTTCATGGCTATATTGTGTTCTTAGGAGGAGGGGACATGGCTAAACAAAGCATGCAAATTAAGAGTTGGAGTCAGCATGGCATAGGTGTTAAAAAACGGCCCAGCTACTGACCACACAAGTTAATCAACATAGGGTTTCTGTAGCATAAAAGCAACACCCGAAGACAAAGACAGAGTCGTTTAAAGCATTTGCATCACTGGCTTAGCCTGTCGTCAGAGAGATAAAGGTTAAATGTCCATCCTAGCTGGGATGTTAATGAAATTATATAATTAAAAAGCAAAGAATATAACTTTTCAGTTATACGTAGATTATTGTTCATTTGGAATTAGTTGATAGAAATTTATTTTTCTACAACTGTATGTGTGAACCCAATGCTGGATTGCATGAAAAATGCAGTTAAACACCAGCATATTGTTCTTTTCTTAACCATGACACACATTCAGTATTAATCCACACAGCTGCAAAAGCTGAACTATTTTGAAACTTGACCACCACATGTGTGTACACTCTCAGAAATAAAGGTACGTGATCTGTCACTGAGGTGGTACGTTTTCGAAAAGTACAAATTTGTAGCTAAAAGGTCCATTTTAATACCTTAAGGGTACATATTAGTATTATAAAAGTACGAAAGTGTTCCATTTAAAATTTGTAGGTACTAATATAGTATTGATATGGACCTTTTAGGTTCAAATTTGTACCTTTCGAAAAAGGTGCCACCCCAGTGACAAATTGCGTACCTTTATTTCTGAGAAAAGTTGACAATGATCATCAGCGACAAATGGCAGAGAATCATGAGCTCACAAACGCATAAATATATCCGTAAAGAAAGAGAAACATGGCGTTTTCAACATGGTTTTAGATGCGATATGAGAATACAATGTTTTAACCAGATACAGTACAATCAGTGTGGAGCGATTACAAGTAGCAAAACATAAGTAAATACATCATTTGCAAGCTAAAGAAAACAAGGAAGCAACCATTTTAATCGCACTTACTGAAACTTGTGAAATGGAGGAAGAAACTGATCCATGAACTGTATCTCCATAAGCTCTGACAAAGTCCCAAACATCAAAAGTGTTTTCTGATCCTTCATTTAACAAAAGGCTGACGAATCCCCCGTTGCAGGATAAGTTGTTGCATTAATCACCAGAACATTCACTCTTTAATATTCACTTATCTTCAATCATGATCAGTTCCACTAAGGCCGTACTCACACTAGGTACAGTTGCCTCGAACCGGCCCAAAGCACGCTAGTCCCCCCTCCCGTCTCCCCCGAGCGTCTTTAATAATCTACGGCAGTTTGCGATCACTGAACAGTAAGAATGATTAATAAATCCATATGAAACAGTGCCTTAAAAGTCACGTCTCACTTTCAGTTTCGGGCTTTGGCGCGTTTTGCACTCACACACAAGCGTACCGCGCCAAAGCCCAAGTGAACCGCGCTCAGGCACACCTCTTCCAACCGGGCCAGGGCCGGCCAAGTGTACTGTGCTTGAGCATGATTCAGCACACTCACACTTCTTAAACGATCCGGGAAACGGGCCTGGGCACGGTACTGATGGCATAGTGTGAGTAGGCCCTAACAGTGTTTAAAGGGAAAGGCGCATTCATGTTTTACCGGGTCTGGCACAGAATATTTGATATTGTTGCACGTCAATGTGAACAGGCAAAAGATCCAGACAAACTACAAATTATTTGAATGCCTCTTGACTCGAATCTTTTATTAACATATTGATGTTTTTAAAACAAGGAGCACTTTCAGATTTAAACCTCAGCTGGATGTTTTTATTCAGCTGTGTTGCACACTGCATGGAAGGTCATTTTCAAAAACCAATACGAGGGGCTCTTTAAATAAATCACCAAGGACTACAGATTCAGCTAAAAAACCTTCTTTAAAGTTCTATACTGAAGAAAGCAAAGCAATCACCAATGGCCTGAGGGTGAGTAAATTAACTTAACCAGTTTGCTGTTCTGCGGTGAAGGGGTCTTGCATTTTCCTCTTCACAATGCACATTGATTCTCTTAGTTTTAGGCTGAGCAAGTTTGCTGGCCAATCAATAAACAAATATTATTAGTTATTATAAATTAGTTACTAAAACTTACGTTTAAACAACTTGAAGAAACATCTCTCCATTAAACAGCACTTTAGGAAATATTTAAAAAATAAAAATGTCATATATAATTTAATGTACTTAATGTAATATAATAATAATGTATAAGTTTTTGGGGCACTCTTCAAGCCTCACTGCATCAAGAGGAAACTGGAGGAGTGTCTTAGTTAAAACCACAGTCTGTAATACGAGCCAAAGCAAAAGTGAAAGCATGAAAGCCCCTACAGTTTATAATCACATCAAAGCTCAAAACAGCAGCTGAAAGATGGAGAACTACCTGTACGATGTGTTTTTTGAGGCAGATAATCTCTCTGATCTCTCACTTGAACGCATAAAAAGGTACTTTAAAGTAAGGCGTCTATCTGGAGGAGGAGACTGTGAAATCTGCAAAGTGGAGAAAGACATCTACAAGATCAGTTTTGCAAATAAAAAAGGTAAGCATGCTCTATTTATTGAAATTTATTTATTTGTTTATATTTTTTAACTTTGAAACGTGTTGCATCTCACTTAGGCGGACTAAAAAGAACAATAAAATCAAATACATTCATAATCATGATCATTTTTGATTTTTGTATTCACAGACCAGGAAGCAGTGCTAGCCCGAGGAGATCATGTCATCAACACACCTGAAAAAGAGGACATCCGTGTTTCAGTAAGGTGTGACAATAATGCTAAAAGCAGAAAACAATCAAACGCATCTGCTAATCAGGTGAGAACCACAATCATAAAACAAACTGATATTTAGCTTGGATTTATAACTCTGTTTAAATTTGTTTTCTGCTAATATAAGAGGGCAAAACCTGTTTTTCCTGAAGCCAAGACAAAGGCCGACTCCCTACATTCTTGCAAACAATAGCTTGAGAAGTTCTAAGAATTCCCTTGCTTCACAAAAATCTATATATGGGTCTGTTTTTGTGTAATATTGTCAAATTTGTCCTTTAAGAGGTTTACATTTACATTTAGTCATTTAGCAAAGTGTTACCCAACCCTGTTCCTGGAAGCACACCAACAGTACATATTTTGGATGTCTCCCTTATTTGATCCAGGTTCGTTTTAGGTTTTGGAGTCTCTTCTTACGTTCTGATGAGAAGTTGATTCGGATGTGTTTGATTAGGAAAAAGTTGAAAATGTATACTATTGGTGTACCTTCAGGAACAGGGTTGGGAAACACTGAGTTAGCAGACGCATTTGTCCAAGTGTTCATTTGTCCATTTATCTAAGTGACTTAAATTTGAGGAGGCATTCAGCGATTCAACTAGAGGCAATACACACACAAGAAGTGCAACTTTTAGTGCTCAGAGAATTAAGTGCTAGAGTTGGGAATGGGTAGTGTTTTTGTTTTGTTTAATTTTTATTTAGAGAGAAAAAAAATTTTCCTACATGTGGTTTGTCAAACCCACTCACCTCTGTGGAAATCACTTCATAAATCACAAGTTTATTTATGTGAGATGTTGAGTGATGTTAAGAAAGTGTCAGGGGCAATACTGATGCAAGTTAAAATGACAGAAAGATGTCGAGTGTCCCAAGAGCCAGTTTCTGTGCTTGACGATTGGGTTGTCGTAGTCCTAATCTTCAAGCACCACCATTCCGCAATGCACCGGCCCCTTACGGTTCCCCCTGCAGGTGGTGTGCCGGCAGGAGGATGGTCCTACATCACTCCATCAGGTTGAGCATACCGGGATCTAAGAGAAAAAATCCAGCCACCAGGCACTTGCATACAAGCCCCAACCTCAGGCTTGGCTCCAGGGTGGGGCCTCAGCTGCGCCATACCGGGCGACGTCACGATATCTGTTATCCGCAGACAATTTTGTTCTGTTGGCTTTATCAAACATGGTACTTTAGCATGCTCGGGTGAGGTTTGCAGCCAAATATGACGTGGCTGGGATGAGAATCAGCACTTTCAAGTCCAAGGCCATGGTGTTCCACCGGAAAAAGGTGGTTTGCCTTCACCAGGTTGGAGGAAAGTCCTTACCCCAGATGGAGGAGTTCAAGTATCTCGGGGTTTTGTTCACGAGTGAGGGAAGGATGTTAACGTGAGATTGACAGGTGGATTGGTGCAGCAGCAGCAGTAATGTGGTCAATGTACCAGTCCGTTGTGGTAAAGAAGATGCTGAGCTGAAAGGCAAAGCTCTCGATTTACCGGTCAACCTACGTTTCTACTCTCACCTATGGTCATGAGCTTTGGGTCATGACCGAAAGGACAAGATCTCGCATATAAGCAGCTAAAATGAGTTTCCTTTGCAGAGTGGCAGGGTGCACCCTTATAGATCGTGTGAGGATCTCTATCACCCAGGAGAAGCTCGAAGTAGAGCTGCTGCTCCTCCGCATCGATCAAAGTCAGCAGAGGTGGCTCAGGCATCTGTTTCAGATGAGTCCCTAACGCCTACCTAGGGAGGTGTTCCAGGCATGTCCCACCAGTAGGAGGCCTCGGGAAAGACCCAGGACATGCTGGAGGGACTATGCCTCTCGGCAGGTATGGGAACACCTCGGGATCCCCTCGAAGGTGCTGGAGGATGTGTCTGGGGAGAGGGAAGTCTGAGGTTCTCTCCTAAGACTGCTGCCCTTGCAACCCAGCCCAGGAAAAAGCGGATGAAAATGAATGAATGAATAATGGAATAAATTAATGAATGAATGAATGAAAGGAGTGTTTTCTACAGGGGGTTTGTCAAGCCCACTCATTTGTGTGAGGCACACTCAGAATTGCATAATGTTCTTATGCTTGTCTTTTGACTGGTTTTGGCCTGTTGGGAGTTTATTTAATGGTGTAATGGTGTAATTTGTTTATTCTTTTAGAAATCTGCAAGCTCTAAAGGTGTGGAGAAGCTGTTTAAACTGGACCAATATCTTCTACGATTCCTCAGTGACTGTAAAAAGCCGTATTCAGAGTTGGAGAAACTCCTCTCAGCTCTTTCTAGCACCTTTGAGATCAACATTGAGACCGAAGAGTTGGTGGTGTTGAGGGACCCAGCAGGTGAAGATGCTTCTTCACTAAAAGAATGGGAACTTGGTGTGGACCAAGTGATTGAGAACCTAAAGATTCACAATAGTATCCACTTTGAGTTTGAAAGAGACAAATATGCAATTCTAGAAGAAAACTATTTCCTCCAAAATGAGGACTTAAAAATCTATTTTGAACAAGGCTCATGTGTGGCTGTGGTGGTCGGAGAACGAAATCAAGTGGACAAGATTTTGAAATTCACAAGCGACCTGCAGGAAAAACACCAGGTCAAAGATGAATGTCAAATCTCAGAGAAACGATTTGCCCTTATTAAAGAGCAGTTTGAGTCATACATAAACTCGGATTTACCTGCACTTCAGATTGCACCAAAGCGAGCAGGTGTAATCCTTTTGAAGGGTCCAGAGAAAGATGTCCAAGAAGGAAAAGAGAAGCTTGCAAAGTTGGCACAAGGGATCCAAGAGAAGAAGATCCCATCAAACACTGCCCTTATGAACTTCTTGGATTCAAGCGATGGTATAAAACACTTCCAGAGAAGATTTCAGCAGAGCCTCTGCAGCCCAGTAATGCTCGAGACTTCAGGATCAGATCTGCTTCTGTTGAGTTTGTCAGATGAAGCACTTCAGGAGGCGGCCAGAGTCATTAAGAGAGACCTGAGCTTAGAGATTATACATTTGGAAAACACTCAGAAGTCATCAGCGTTTACTGCGCTAAAGGAAGAGTTGAGTAAAGCGGTCAAGCAGGCCAATCGTGAAAGTGTAAAAGTGGAGCTTAAATACCAGAATGAGTCAAGCTCTGATGCCAAAGTGCAACTGGTCGGCTTCACTACTGAAGTTAATGAGCTGAAGAACATGTTACTTGAATATAAAAGAAATCATCAGATGCATGAAGTCCGCCTGGCACTTCAATTCCCAGAGATGGCAAAGCATTTCTCTGAGATCATGTCAATGGCTGGTGTCAAGAAGAACAGTGTGAAAATAAAGCCAACATGTTCATCTTCCCCATGCATCCACCTTAAAGGACCTCGCTGTGCAGTTGAGAGTTTAAAGGAAACCCTTGATTCATATCTCTGCAGTCTTGTGACTAAAAGATTTGAGGTGAAAGGACCTGGAGTTCAACCGTTTTTTCAAGGTGATGGTGCAGAGACACTGAAATTAGTGAAGAATTCTTATATGGTTGGGATTCTGCCCATCAATGATGAGCAACCAAGATATCAAGTGCCCAGTTACTCAACCAGCTTGAGTATTCTAGGCTCAGCATCTGCTCCATCAACCCATCAGTCTCCCGACTATGAGAATATAATACACATTAAAGTTGTGGTTGGAAGTCTTGAGCAACAAAAGGTATGTCTGATAAATTTCTCCATTTCAGAAGATCCATATTTTAACATACTTAATAACCCCTCACCACTTAGAAAAAACCAAAGTTGCTTGGTTGATTTATATACATTATGTACAGCAATTTGCAATAAGTGTAAATTTTAAATAAATTCTAGATACTTTTTAAGAATGTGCTAAATGTTTATTTCCATTAAATATTTGATCAGTCCTTCGCTTTTCTCTAATCTATGGTGAGAATGAAAACTGCAGACAGTCTTAAGGCCTTTGCACACCGAGACGTTTTTTGCTCGCGTTTTCCATCGACGACTATGCCTCGTGACTAAATAAAGGACGTCAATGTGATCGTGCACACCAGAAGCTTAAAGTTGTGTTGCGTCATCTAATGTCAAGGAGTGATTTTGCATACTCTTCTGCTTGCCGCCAGTGAAAATCGCTTGGGTTTGAATCCGGAAAAACGTCTCGTAGAACGCTGACAATAAACGCAAATGAAAAGCGTCCCGGTGTGTACGAGCCTTGACTGAAAATAAGATCCAATTTCTGGACCGCTGTAATTCATGCTTTAAAAACCACACAAAATAACGTAATTAATTTGTGATTTCTTTTTCATCATGAATACAGGCTGATGTGTTTGTTGTGCCAATGGTCCAAGCTAACATGACCTCAACCATGATTGGATCATCTCTGTTCAAAAAAGCAGGACAGCAGCTTCAAACTAACTTCAACACTGCGAAGGGTTGTCGAACTCTTACACCTGGAGACGTGCTCATAGTGGATGCCACACCAGGGTTGGGATGCTCAAAGGTGTTCTTCATCGAATGTGCACCAAAGGGGAAAAAACTAACTGAAAAAGTAAGAGGAGAAAACCTGAACAGAGGGTGTTTTATAGTATTGATTTGATATATATATATATTTTTGTTATAGGTACTTCGCTGTGCGCTTGTCTGTGTTTTTACACTATGTGAGCAGAATTCTTTTGGTTCAGTTGCACTGCCGGTTATTGGACCTGGAGAAGTGTTGTCCATACCAGTCAAAGATTCTGTTAATATCCTTACTCAGGAGATCTGTAAATTTTTATCTCAGCCCACTGTTTTCCTACACACCATCTATATCCCAATAATGCCTAATTACTCCCATTCTGAAGAGGTAAGCAATCAGTGTATTGCACGCTCTTCATACAATGAATTTTAGTAATGGTGGTTTCTAACTCTACTTTGAAAATCTTTTTCAGATGTTCCAGACAGTTCTTGGAAATCTGAGTACAAAAATGGTGAACAAAAAAGGACAAGGTAAGAGATTTAAAGGAACGCTATTTTTTTATTATTATTATTATTATTTTTAAAGGCTCATTTTCTAAGTTTCCTAGAGTTAAGCAGTTGACTTGCACCCTTTTAAGCCATTCTTGTTCTGGTGGGTCACTATTAGCTTTCTAAAAGTTTCTTTTTTTACTTCAACATTGCTAGAACTATACAGCTATATGGCTCTGAAAAAATCTAAATTACACAGAGTATAAGAATGGGCTACTTCAGAAGGCACTTGAAAACGAAAGAGATACGCTGTTGAACTCCATTAGAAAACACAACTGGTTTAGCATGATTTAATGTGTTCAGGCAATCAACAAAAAAGGACAAGGAAAGAAATTTAAAAAGGAACACTCCACCATTTTTTGAAAGAAGCTAATTTTGCAAGTCTCATATGGCTCATTTCTACCGACTGGTACAGTACGGTACGGGTCGGTACGGCTCACCTTTATCAAGCTTGCGTTTCCACTGCTAAAAGGGTACCAATGCAAACATCTCATATGTGTCTTTAATCTCCAGCAGCACATGTAGCCTCTGTTAGAGAGTCATTCCATCATTCAGAGTTCATATTAGTCCAAAAGGTGATGATAATAGTTAAACATGGCAGTTTGTTCATGTTTGCTGAAGAAATAATGTGCTCTTTTTTTTAGGCTTCTCCTTTGTTTTTTCGCGCTTCACTGTCGATTTTGTCTGACAGGATCGGGTTTCAAAAGCACCTCAATAATCAAGCGCATGTTATTATCATCAGCTCAAGAAGTTTGTTATTTCAAATATAGAAGCAAGAAAGCTAAACCGCTCGCGCTTCAGACTGGCTCGTAAAAAACTACGGAGCACAGGGTAAAATCTGCTCTTCTTTTTGGCTTTGTGGCTGTTCATCAAGACAACAACAAGGTTTGTTTGAGCCTGGGTCAACCATGGCTTATTATTATATGTATATATAATTACGCTGTGATCTCTCGGCTGTGAATTAAAACATGGCAGCTCCTTTGTTTTTATTCTGGCTTGTTGCATGAGCGAATGACGTATCTCTGTAAAAGAAATAGCGTTCAGCTGCGCGTCTAGCTCCGCCTTTTGGTACCCTTTCTCAAGTGTGGTACCCTTTCGAAAGGGTGCCAAAAAAGTGGTTCGGTTCGGTACACCTTTTGACAGTGGAAATTGCCATAAAAGCGTACCGAACCGTACCGTACCACTCAGTGGCAACAGGCCAACAGAGTTAAGCAGTTGACTTGAACAATTTTTGAGACAATTCAGATGATTTCTTGAACTAGCGGGTCACTATAAGCCTCACTTTGCATAATTTTTTTGTATCTGAAAAGTGAAAGTTTTCTAGATCAATATTGCTAGGAACTATACTCTCATTCTGGCTCTATGAACATCAAATCTATATTACGCTCTGTATGAGAATGGGCTACTTAAGAGGGGAGGTTTTAGCATGATTTGACATGTTCAGTCAACAAACCAACCAATTCCATTCAAAGAATTACAGTTGATAATAATTTGCTTAATTTTCCTTTGGCTTAGTCCCTTTATTTATCAGGGGTTGCCACAGCAAAATGAATTGCCAACTATTCCAGCATGTATTTTATGCAACGGATATGCTTCCAGCTGCAACCCAGTACTGGGAAACATTCATACACACTCATTCACAAATGTACACTACAGCCAATTTAGCGTACCCAATTCCCCTATAGCGCATGTCTTTAACTCTGGGGGAAACCCGAGCACCCAGTGCAAACCTACACCAACATGGGGTGTTTCTGATTGGCTAATTGACAACATTTGAGTTAATTGGAGGCACAACTGTTGAATAGCATTTAAGGAAAACCTCAAACACACTGCTTCCTTTTATGACAACATGGGGAAATCAACAAAAAAAAACCCAGATTACAATTTGCTAAAAAGAATCGTTTTTAGAGACATGTCCTGTGGTCTGATTGAACTAAGACTGAACTGTTTGGCCATAATGCCCAGTGTTACATTTGGAGGACAAAGGAGAAAGCTTATAAGCCTAGGAACACCATCCCAACTGTGAAGTATAGGGGCAGCAGCATCATGTTTTGCTTCAGGAGACACTGATTTACTTCAAAGCATAGATGGTATCATGAAGAAGGATGTAGAAATACTGAAGCAACATCTCAAGACATCAGCCAGGAAGTTAAAACTTGGCCACAAATTGGTCTTCCAGACAGACCATGACCCTAAGCACACTGCCAAATTAGTTCAAATGTGCTTTAAGGACAACAGAGTGAATGTTTTTTTTTGCCATCACAAAGCCCTCATCTCAATCCTTTAGAAAATTTGTGGGCAGAGTTGAAAAAGCTTGTGCGAGCAAGACAGCCAACAAATCTGACTCAGGGCCTACTCACACTATGCCATCCGTACCGTGCTCAGGCCCGTTTCTCGGATCGTTTGAGAAGTGTGAGTGCACTGAATCGCGCTCAAGCACGGTTCACTTGGCCGGCCCTGGCCCAGATGGAAGAGGTGAGCCTGTGCGCGGTTCACTTGGGCTTTGGCGTGGTACGCTTGTGTGTGAGTGCAAAACGCACCAAAGCCCGAAACTGAAAGCGAGACGTGACTTTTAAGGGACGGTTTCATATTGATTTATTAATCATTCTTACTGTTCAGTAAACGCAAACTGCCGTAGATTATTAAAGACGCAAACCCCTCACTGCACGACAGCTGCGCACCTTCAGCAGACCTGCAGCACGAGAGCATGTTGATTATGAGCGCCAAAAGCGGATCTGTTCGACGAAATATCTGACTGCGTGTCACCGCATCCCTAAGGACTGTTTGGCGAAATATTTGACTGCCTGTCACTGCATAGCAAACGACTGAAACGATATAACTAGAGAAATCTCCACTGTGCTGCTGAGTGAGAGCGCTTCTCACTGAACAGCGCAGCAGCGATGACGTAAACGTGCCGAGGCCCAATTGTGGTGTGAGTGCGGGCCGTCCGGGGGAGACGAGAGGGGGGACAAGCGTGCTTTGGCCCAGTTCGAGGCAACTGTACCTAGAGTGAGTACGGCCTCAGTTACACCAATTCTGTCAGGAGGAATGGGCTAAAATTCCTTCAAACTATTGTGAGAAGCTTGTAGAAGGATATCTAAAAAAGTAAACATTTAGTATGATTTATCATCAGACATATTTTTTAGACGTTTATGTTCCTTTTTTTAGAGTGTATGCAAACTTCTGGATTCAACTGTATATATATATATATATATATATATATATATATATATATATATATATATATATATATATATATATTTATATATATATATATATATATATATATATATATATATATATATATATATATATATATATATATATATATATATATATATATATATATATATATATATATATATATATATAACAACAAACAACAAACAAACAAATTAAATAAGCTCATAAAAAGGGCAGGTTCTGTTGTGGGGTGTGCACTATCTACCATAGAAGAGATTGCACAGGATCGAATGCTGGACAAATTTGTTACATATAATGAACCACGATAGTCATCCCCTTTTTGATACAGTCCAAGCGTGTGCAAGCTCTTTTAATACAAGATTAATTCAACCCCGGTGCTACAGAGAAAGATACAGGAAGTCTTTTTTACCAACAGTGATCAAATTGTATAACCAAAGTCATACCAGATGAATTGTGCTGAACTTGAATTAGATATTGGATATGTACAAGTGTTTACTCGTTGTTTTTGGAACCAAGGTGTGCTGTATGAAATGTAATCTTATTATTGTTTTTATATGTATGTAACTTATTTATCTATTTTTAGTATGGAGAGCTCTGCTGTGACATGTGAATTTCCCTCCGGGGATTAATAAAGTTAAACTAACTAACTAACTAATATATATATATATATATATATATATATATATATATATATATATATATATATATATATATATATATATATATATATATATATATATATATATAATTTTTGTTTTATTTATTTATTTATTTTAATGGTTCAAGCCAACTGTTTAACTCTAGGAGACTTGCAAAATGAGACTTAAAAAAAGAAAGGTGTAGTGTTAGAGCTATTAGAGTTGTGTTCAATAAGCATTGCTATTTGGACATCCTAATCAAAAACAATGCATTCCAAAATGTAAATTAGTAGACAATTAAATTAGTAGCTATTGCACGAGTACAGATAATAATTAATATGAAAATTCACAAATTGGCAGCATCTTAAGTCCTTACAACAAGCCTGACAAAAAAAAAATGTTTTTATATCTGCACATCTTCCTCTGTCATCACAGCTCTGTTTCACTCACTGACCTCTGACCTTGATGAGATCACCATGGCAGTGAATGGGATCCAACTCCACCTAGTGTTTGGTGACATCACTAATGAGACGACTGATGCCATCGTAAACACCACAGACTTTAAAGACTTCCAGACAAACGGTACTCACGCAAACTTCTTAATACAATAACCCAAAAACGTCTCAATATTTGGAATTGTTTAGACAAGTAGAACTGGTTTGTTTTTGGCTTATTAACAGGAGTGTGTAAGGACATCCTCACTAAAGCAGGACCTCGTGTTCAGGGTCAGCTGAAAGGAGGTAAGAAAATAAATAAACCATCATCTCTTTTAGAATTTTTTTATTGATTTATTATGTGTACAATAAGAGTTTTTGGGGCAGTATGGAAAACGCAAATAAAAAAAAGAAAGAAGTGACTTCTAAATTTACTTTGACTTGTATTTCATTGCAGATAATGTGAAAAAAATTATTCAACTTGTTTTGAATATTAATATACTATTTATATATAACTTAAATTATGAACTAAATTAACTTAAAGTAAAGTAACATTTACTTAAATTATGAACTAATTTGTAAATGTACATCATTTCTTGTCATTCAGACCTGCAACATATTTTTAAAAAAATGGGACAGGAGTAATTTAGGGCTGGTAATCAGGTAAATTAGTTGATGTGATTTGAAACAGGTGGTGTCAACAGGTGATTGTAATTATGATTTGGTCAAAAGCAGCATCCAAGAAAGGTCTAGTCCTTTAGGAGCAAAGATGGGCAGAGAATCGCCAGTTTAACAGCAAAAACACGAGAAAATTCTTAAAATGTTTAAAAACAAAGTTACTTATAGAAAGACATGAAGACTTTTGCATATTTCACCTTCAAGTGTGAAGAACATCATTAAACACCTCAAGAAATCTGAAGAAATGTTAGTCTGTAAACGACAAAGAACGCAAGCCTAAGCTGAACAACTATGATCTTTGATCCCTCAGTTGGCACTGCATCAAGAATCCTCATTCATCTATAAGGGATATCACCACATGGGCTTAAGACTACTTTGGCAAACCTTTGTCAAGTACCACAATATGTAGTTACATCCACAAATGCCAGCTAAAACTGTACTGTGCCAAAAAGAAGCCCTATGTTAACAGTGTCCAGAAGCGTTGTCGTACTGTGGTCGGATGAATAGGCATTTCAGGGTATTTTTAGGAGAAATTGATGCCGTGTGCTCCAGAATAAATTAGAAAAGGATCATCCAGACTGTTACCATCGACAAGTCCAAAAGCCAGGGTCTGTCATGGTCTGGGGTTGTGTCAGTGCCCTTGGCAAAGGTAACTTGTACCTTTGTGATGGAACAGTTAATGCTGAAAGTACATACCTGTAGAGATTTTGGAGCACAATATGCTGCCTTCTTTTCCAGGGCCCCACATAAATATTTGAAACAAGACAATGCTAAACCACATTCTGCACACATTTCAGTCCTGGCTGGGGAAGAAGAAGATTCAGGTACTTGACTGGCCTGCCTGCAGTCCCAACCTGTCTCCAATAGACATTGTGGCTCATTTTAAAGTGCAAAATGTGACAACGAACTTACTGTTGCCCACCTTAAGACTTCTTTACAGGAAGAAAGGGCTAAAATGACACCTAAAACACTTCATCACTTGGGGTCTTCAGTCCTTAAATGGCTTTTAAAAGTAATGGCAACATTACAGAGTGGTAAATGCTTTACTGTTCCAACTGTTTTAAAATGTTGCAAGAACCAAAAATGAAATGTTTTTTTTTTAAAGACAATGTGATGAGGAACATATTGAATAACGTTTGTTGTATTGTCTGCAGTGAAATATAAGTTTTCCATACTGTCCTAACTTTTTCTGATTTGGGGTTGTGCATATATGCTTATTTAAATTGAGTGGAAACAACACTTTTCTTGATATTTTTTAGGGACAACATAATTGTTTTATGTTTAGTCTATTTGAATATGTTACGTTAAGTTAATCGCTTTGTGGTGGGAGAACATGCATTTTACATGATGTACATGTGTGTGACATGCAACTATGTGATTTAATCTTAAAATAAAATCATCTTTATAAACATAAAAAACAAAAATTATATAAGCGCAATTCTAAACCTATCCGTAATTTATGTATTTCAGCTCAACCCGCAAGTGGAAAGATCTTTACGACCCCACCAGGAGGCTTCCCATGTAAGACCATCATGCATGTTTGTGGAGAGAGAAGCCCCAGCGTCATCAAGACCTTAGCAAAAGAAATAGTGGTTCAGTGTGAGAGCGGCCAGTACCAGTCTGTGGCCATTCCTGCTATCTGTGCTGGTCAGTACTGTAGTTTCATTTGCACTTCATGCAGTTGCCATTTTCTGTTTTACTCAGAAATAGAAATAGGCTTGCAAATATAATTTATAGGGAACCTATTAGGTAAAATCACTTTTATGTGTTGTGTGGCAACAGTCTATATATAACCAGCTTCTAGTGGTAAAAATGTATTCGTTTGATTTTATTATAATCACGCTTGATATAAACAGTCTGCAGAAACACTTTGACATCCTCTCTTTGTGCATGTCATCAGAGGGGAAAAGCCCCGCCCACTAGTGACCATCTCTCCCTCATTAGAATATAGAACACGTCTTGTTTTTGAATCTGCCACTATGCTGACACACAGGCATTTGTAGCCCCGCCCTCTTTTGAAAAGAGCACAATCTCATTTAAATTTAAAGCGACAGTCACCAAAACGGCAGAATTTGGATCAAAGCCTGAAAGGGTCAGTTTCTAAGAGTTATAAAACATGATCGGTGGGGTTTTTTGAGCTGAAACTTCACACACACTCTCTAGGGACATTAGAGACTTACTCTACATTTACATTTAGTCATTTAGCAGACGCTTTTATCCAAAGCGACTTACAAATGAGGTAAGTCTACATCTTGTAAGATTTGCACTTTGATCTGTATTTTGCACTGTCTGGAGCCAGCACCTAAGCTTTTTACTCATCATAGCACACGTGCTGCTGCTGATGTGACAATAAAAGTGATTTGATTTGATTTGATTTAAAAAGGGCATAATAGGTCCCCTTTAGGAGCCAAAAATTGTCTTTCAAGATTTTGTCTTGCATGAAGTGATGACATTTGTGATAAAAGTGCAACATGCATTATTACAGTAAGTATAGTCTTCTAAATTGATTGACACTTGGCTATTTTGTGTCATTGTTTATTTGAATAACCATCATTGTAATTTGTATATCTAGAAATCTGTTGTTAAGTTAATGGATTTGTAGATAATTAATATTAAAATAATGTCTCCACCTTGGATGCATTGGGTTTTGTCCTGGTTAGATGTGGTTGCAATAGGGCTGGGGCATAAAACTGGTATTGATATTTATTGATCGAACATCATTGTCAATATTGATAAAAAAAAGTTTCTGTATAAAGTTTTGCTATGAAGCGCTAATTTTGCTGCTGAGCGTGTGCCTTGGAAGCAGTGCCAATAAGCTTAGGGGTTAAGTTTGTCATTTCCAATGAAGGCGTCTTGCACGACTCCAAATTGTGTCGTTTTGCACTACCAGCCGCACCTAGTTAAAAACATCTCAACTTTTCAGAATGCCGCAAACATACTGAGATTCATGCACGTAGAACTTATCAATCTGCTTCACACTTTGTATGGAATATACTAGGGATGTAACGGTATCAGAATTTCACGGTATGGTAATACCTCTGTATGAATGTCACGGTACGGTATTTATTGAATCATTTACAGGAAAAAACAAAACTTATGAAAATACTCCAAAAAAGTGCCAAAAGTGTCAATGACATACAAATTAGCCATCTATCTGTAAGCTTTGAAACAGGAACTTCAATTTTAATAACAAAAAAATATTAAACCATGTAAAAAAAATAAAGTTTCAATTTAGTATTGTTGAAAACTCATCACATTCAACATTTAATCACTCACTCACTTAGATAGAGATGGGTTTAAAGGAAAATTATCATATAAATATAATCTGGTAAAAGCTGGTATCTCTGGGCATTTACAATGTCCCCTGCAACAGAAAAAACCCTCTCATTTGGGACTGAGGTTTCTGGGACAAGAGAGATATGACTTGGCCCAGGTTGACAGCAGTGAGTAACGTTGTGCATTGTCTTTCCCCCACTTGAGAGGACAAACCATGAGTAAGATAGAGATCTCATGTCTGCATCAATCTGAACAGTGTGCTGACAACACCGCTATTCAGTACGCGCGCGACAACACAGCTGATAAGAACTCGCGCGACAACACAGCTGATAAGAACTCGCGCGACAACACCGCTATTCAGTACGCGCGCGACAACACAGCTGATAAGAACTTGCGCAACAACACCGCTATTCAGTACACGCGCGACAACACAGCTGATAAGAACTCGCGCGACAACACCGCTATTCAGTACACGCGCGACAACACAGCTGTTAAGAACTCGCGCGACAACACCGCTATTCAGTACACGCGCGGCGACAACACCCGCTTTAGAGTTTTACAGCTCTTTTTCATCCCCGCTTCCAGCAGCACACTCCATTTCCGCATTACTGGATCTGTAGCGACAACAGACCGCAAGGGATGATGGTCAAGCATGGGCTGATGGGAATTGTAGTTTTCGCTACCTCCCGTTCGCTTCATTCGCCTGAGCAAATTTTCTCAGAAGACCTATAGTTTTACCGAGTCATGTGACTTCGGTAATATCGAAAAAAATTAATATTGCGGTATGACGGTATTTACAATACCGTTACATCCCTAGAATATACACATTTCAGTAATAACGGCAGACTTATTACTTCAGACAAACAGCACACCCAAACACTGCAGCGCTTATTTAACTTTTCGCCATGAACTTGCATCGGAGCTGCAGCAATGATTTGTCCAGTTGTCATCCTCTAAAAAAGCAGTTGATGATCGAACACATGCGAAAATGAGTGCCATGTAGCAGCAGTGAGGAGATTGTTAATAAAAAAGTATGTAAGGATGTTGCCAGAGTGGCTTTTTGGTTTCTTTTCTTGTGCATCCCAGCCACTAGCTCCCCATCTGAAAGATTTTTTTTAAGATAAGGGGTAATGTAGTCATACAACTTCACAATTAGTAGTGTTGCAGTATGTATTTGAATAAATATGGATGATTCCTTTACTTGAAAGCTTAGATTTCATGATCATTGTTATGACCGTCGAGGGGTCGATCACAACAGAAAAGAAAAGAGAGCCAATACCAGAGAGAATTTGAATATAACAAGCTTTGTTTATTACAGGAGATAAGGATATCTCTTCAGGGAAAGACCAAACGTTTCTATACATACCAAACAAATTTTAAACTCTCTCTGGCATTTTGCATAGGGGTGTGAAAAACGGAAAAATACGCTGGAGAACCACAAAGGCCCACAAAGTTAATGCATACCTTAATTAAAAGAAAGGCCTCGATCTGTGCCCCAGCATGTCCATTTATTCAGGGTAGGTTAAGATGAGAATCAATCAAATACATCATTAAATTTCTTCCAGAAACCAACTTCGTTTAAACAAAAGCATAGACGCGCAGAGAAAACACAAGATGGCAGGATAAATCCACACACCTCAACTAAATGTCATAACACTCATAATTAGTTTTGTTTACAGAGTTGATGTTTATCATTATTATTCACACTTTAAAGTTTGCATTGTCAGTTCAATACTTATGATTTTCCATTGTACACACTTTGTAACAATTTATCAAATTTAAGAGTCTCTTTAACGCTAATGTTTATTTTATTATGAAGGGATCATATATTTAGTGTAAATATTTTTAGTTTTTGACAGTTAAAACTATTTCCCTTTGTAATGCTGGTTAATTTAAATAAAGTGGTTAAATAACAAAAAAAAAAAAACTAATATTCCTCAATGGATTGTAAAAAAAATGTATTCAATACTTATTGATATTGAATGTTATGAAACTTGATATTGTGATAATCACCCAGCCCCAGGTTGCAAAATGCATCCATATAATGTCAAGGCAATGTTTGTGTGCTTTACAGGACAAGGAGGTTTGGATCCAAATGTGGTGGCCAAGTCTATTCTAGAGGGAGTGAAGGAGGGTGTTCAAGGAGCGAATCTTCAATATCTCAGAAATATTCGCATCGTTCTGCTGAAGATTAATGTTTTCCTGGAGTTCAAAGAGGTGGCACTGCAAGTCTTTGGTGCCAATACACAGATGACAGGTGAGGATAACAAGCCGAGTTGATGAAATGTGTTGATCTCGTGCATTTGAATGCACTTTTGCACTTTTGCATTTGTGCATCTGACTGTGACACATCATTACATGAGTGAACAGATTTGGACAGCACATGGCTTTAAAGGAATGGGATGGAATTAGGTGCATTTTATAATCGCTGGAGGTCAAAAAAACAAAGCTAAAACAAAATTCTTTTGCATGGCTCTTGTCATTATATAATTTTTGATAGCAAGTAGTCCCTTGATGGTGGCTTAAGAACACATTGCAACGTGCCTACTTATATATATATATATATATATATATATATATATATATATATATATATATATATATATATACACACACACACACACACACACACACACACACAGTTGAAGTCAGAATTATTAGCCCCCCTTTGAATTTATTTATCTTTTTAAAATATTTTGCAAATGATGTTTAACAGAGCAAGACAATGTTCACAGTATGTCTGATAATATTTTTTCTTCTGGAGATAGTCTTATTTGCTTTATTTCAGCTAGAATAAAAGCAGTTTTTAATTTTTTTAAAACCATTTCAAGGTCAAAATTGTTAGCCCCTTTAAACTATATATTTTTTCGATAGTCTACAGAACAAACTATCATTATACAATAACTTGCCTAATTACCCTAACCTGCCCAGTTAACCTAATTAGCCTAGTTAAGCCTTTAAATGTCACTTTAAGCTGTATAGAAGTGTCTTGAAAAATATCTATAAGAGTAATAAGAGTTTCCATAGAAAATGAACATTTTCCTCAGCCTCCTTTGTTCATGTTGAGATATTTCAATTTAAAGACCAGTAAAAGGACTTCTTCTTTGCCATAAAAGGGATGTTACTGAACATACACACAGGAACCTGATAAAAATGCTCATTTTAGAGGAAAATTTCAGACGCCATTTAGAAGTTTTTGCATCTAAACTCTAACTCTATATAACTCTATACTTATATATTCTAAGTATATATATAAATATTATTTGTTTCTTCATTTTTACCCAGATAAAAATTCACTGAGATCAAGATCTCATTTACAAGGGTGACCTGGCCAAGAGGTCAGCAACATGTGACTTAATACTAATAGAATAGAATAGAAATAATAATGAATAAAAAGTAAAGATAATATAGAAAATACAGTTTAGTTGTTCAGCTATATCACATTACAATATCAAATACACATACATTGAGAAATGGACTGCCGTTGTTTATTATAAAGGATACAGCAAAGTGATCTGATTCGGATGAGCTCAGACATGTTTTAGACTGAAGAGTATTTCAGGATGAGGGGCGGCATGACTATAGGCTTGCCTCCCCATTTCAGTTTGAACCCGGGGAACAGTCAAGTGATTAGATTCATTTGAACATAGGGCATACTGACTTTATGACCTATCAAGAAGGGAACATAGGGATAACGGCACCAGACCCAGAAGAGCCTTGTAGACCAGAGTCATCCAGTGGGTGTACCTTCTTACATTCAGAGAAGGCCACTCAGGTTTGGCATACAGTTCACAATAGTTTGTTAGTCTACGATATCCTGTAACAAACCTCGAAGCGCTGACATAGAGTTTAAAGTTTAAAGGCAAAGTAATGCAGGTTACGTAATTTAAAAGTAATGAGTAACGTAATGTATAACTTAAAAAAACTAAACAATAATATTCGAGCTAATTTTTAAAATAAATAATACAAACAGAACAAAAGCAGCAAACACATTGCTTTAAACTTTCATTAATCTCTGTATACGACATGTATAGCTCTGGCGTCACAATGTTCTCAGAATATAAAATTATTACTAATTTATAATTTGAAGTGTTTATTTAAAGGTAAATGAAGGTGTAGGTTATATAGTGGGATGTTAATTGCAGAGCTCCTCTATTAAAAATAAAAGTTCTGAAAGAGATCAAGCCAGGTATTGTAACGTATTGCAAAAGTAACTCGGAAATATGTAACTCATTGCTTGCCATAAAAAGTAACTAAGTAACACAACTAGTTACTTTTTTGGAGAGTAACTCAATATTATAATGCATTACCTTTCCCCAAAACTGGGAGGTGATTGGCTCAAGGTTGCAGCTTTCTAATTCACAATACTTCACTTTCACTTCTTTCAGCTCCTGCTCCTCTTGTACCTACAAATGTACCCACCAGAGGGCGCAGTGCAACAGCAATGTTGACCAGAACTCAAGCACCTTCTTTACCAGCCACACCTGACTTGAGTTATCTATTGGCATCTTTGCCGGACACAGAGGACAAGGCAGCATTCCTGGTAATTGGTGACCGTGATAAAGACGTGTCTGATGCCTGTAGAGAGCTTCAGCGGGCGTACGACAGTCAGTGTTCAACACAGTCATTCCACTCTGATGAGATTGAGCGTCTTACTACGGATGAGCTGGACAAGCTGCTGTCTAAAGTAGATTCACTGCACCTTCAGCTAAAAACCAACAGCTCTGGAGAATGGGTGGTAAAAGGGCTGAAAGATGGAGTGAATGAGGTGGCGAGACTGATACGAGATGCACTTCGCAGACAGGTGAGAACGTAAAATGTCAAAATTCTGCCAAAAAAAATCTTTTCAAGCCACACAAGTGCACACATTTTCCACCCAAATGTATTTGTATAGCACTTTTCACAATAATTTTTGTTCCAAACTGCTTTTAAAGGTGCACATTATGTCATTACAATCAAATTTAGCAAAAATTAAGGTTATTAGTTACCACAACTTTCAATAATTAGCTAGTAAATAATAGCTTTTAAAAGTTAAAGTTATTAAATATAAGCATAGTTAACCTGCAGTTATATAGTACATGGGTGATGTCTATGTGTCCACGTTTAATAAAGTCATGTTGTCCTAAATGGTTGGCCTCCGGTCTTCACAAGTCATGGATCACATCAATGGCACTATGCAATCTCTAGAGGCCTTGAGACAGGTATCCACAGGTGGAAATGTAGAACAATGTAAATAATTAGCTTAGCTGTTGTCCATAATGTATTTGAACAAGAGATATTGAATGTCAATGTGAAAATGAAGTGCTATAAATGAAAATATGAGTTATATAAACAAACATGGAAAGAAACTAGTGCTGTCAAAATTAGTGCGTCAACGAATGCGATTAATTCGAAAATTTTAACGCATTAAAAAAAATTATGCAATTAACGCAGTTGCAGTTTTTTTTTACTTCCTGTTGTGGTGGACGTGTTCAACATGCGAAGAAATATGGATAAGACCAAGGAAGCACTTTTTGAAGGCAAGTTTACTTAGAAGGCAATACACTCAGAAAGTCTCTGGTGAAGTCGCGAGCTGTCAGACAGCGCATTACTCTGCCTTTCAGCATGAGCCCTCCAATGTTTCATTTAAGTTTAACGTGTTTCCTCATTAAACGCAACGAAAGCATCTGCTTCGCGTTGTTGTGTCAGAATCCTTGTGAAACACAACCATACTTAAGAACGTTTAGTTTAAGCAAATTTGATGAACGCAGCCACTCCATCGCGTTGTGTGTTTGTGTCTGTCTGTTTGTGTATCTATGTCAGGCCCATTGAGGGCTGCCAGGGGTTGAGTGAGCGACGAATCTGAGTAGGAACGTGTGCGCGTGAGACGTACCTGAGGAGCGGTGGGGGTGAGTTGCGCGCAATGTACCTGTAGAGCTAGGAGGGATGCGGTAGAGGGGTGTGCAACGTATTTAAGGACCGGGCGGGAGATGCGCGATTTCCGGGAGATTATCTGTAATGATTCGTCACAGAGATTGGGATCCATCGTGCAGTTTTATTATAACAGTAATCAAACAACGGCAGAGAAACAGAATCGTGGTCATCAAAAGGCAAATGGTCAAGGCTGGCAGCAAGGGATCGTAAACGGTAAACAGGCAGGGTCACAACGGGAAAATCAAAGTAGAATATAAACGCTCAGAAATGTCAACGAGTAGCAAACAAGACTTCGCAAAGAATGAAACAAACCAGTCTGCTTAAATAGATGGCGGAGTGATTTCGGCTGGACCCGTAATCAAGCAGACACGGGGTAGATGGGAAATGTAGTGGAGAAGGAACTGTCTGTTAATAATGAGGTGAGGGTGCCCTCTGCTGGTTAGAGGAGGGAATCAGGGAGTTTGTCTCTGTGACGTTATCATTCATTTGAGGGCATCCAGGAGTCTCTGTGCATTTGCGGGATACTCCTAGTCTTAGCAACTGGATGAATGTAAAGAAGGAAAATTGAGCAAAATGTCAATCAATGTCCTCAACTCACACCAATACAACTTTACAATGAGTGCAATTGCTTGAATTCAATACTTTATTATCATAATTTTCCAATTTCCATATCTGCAGTGCCTGTATTTTGCCATTTTTTTGCAGTCCACTTAGAATCCAACTTGGAAATCAGTGTTTTCTTTATTGGCATTGATTGTTTTGAAATTTAAATGTCATTAACATGCCTGTGTTTTTATTTCTGTAATAAATATGGCTGTCATGCCAGGATCTTGATGGTTTATTGTGGGTATGTTGTTTACATGAAGAAATCTGTGTTACAAGTTAAACAAAAATTCTAATAAACAATTATATTTAGAATTTAAATAGTTTTTGTCTTCCGTTTACATAAATTTTACATTTGAATAGTCAAAACTACAAGTTTCAGTCTTTTAAATGTGATTAATCGTGATTAATTTTCAAAAAAAAAGGTGCGATTAATTAGTTATTTTTTTAATCGATTGACAGCACTAAAAGAAACATATACAACACAGAAGTATTTTTAACAAAGTGCCTGGTGTATTAAGGGAGGAAGAGTGTGTCCTACAGACTGCAGTCAAGCCTACACCTCTGAAATTGCTTGACTAAAAAGATAAGTCTGTAATCTAGTTTTGTACTGAGAGTGTGTCTGAGCCTCGGACATTATCAAGAAGGCTATTCCAGAGATTTGGAGCCATATATGAGAAGGCTCGACCTCCTTTAGTGGAATTTGCAGTAATGTCAAATAATATCTATTTGAATGCATTTTTCTTTATTATAAATTATTTTGATGATTCAAAGCTGAGTGTCATTTCAGAAATCATTCTAATGTGCTGCGTGCATAACCAAGAAACTGCTATTATTATCATGTTATTGTTTTTTTTGTTTTTTTTTTTTAGTACAAATTTGTTTTGGTGATTCACATTCCCAGTGTATGCACCAACATAAAGAGACTCTCATGATATCCTCAGTCCTTCCATAATCCATATCCATACGTAAATAAGAACCTTGCGATTTTAATGTATAATTTTCTATGACTTCCTACGATTTACTCCCCTGATTTTTTTTTAACTTTGCTATCTAGAGGCTGTTATTGCATAAAAAATATTAATAGGCCTACAACTGATATAAGATCTCTCAGGGAGTAATTTTGAGCCAGTAATATATTCTAAAGTGTCAAAATCGATTCATTTGTGGTGAGAACATGATCCAAACTAACACAGCCCCAACCGTAAAAAAAATGTGCGCCTTTTTGGACTAATCCAGCTGCAGTAGGTTTATGCTCTGTCCCATCTTATGGGGTGTGGAGAAAAAATATTTGTTGATAGTGCTTTAGCAACTGTTTTAAACAGAGAGAGAGAGGGGGGGACCATTTCCCGATGGATCGTTGGTAATATTTCCAGTAGATGACCATGTCGCAGTTTAGCTAAATTGATTCACGCCACATCCTGAAGTGAGGCACGATGCGCCTTCGCCATTTGCAATGCATTAAAACATTGTTTTCCAGCCACAAATATATAGTTTACGTTCTCAAAATGTGTAATTTGTCTAAAGCGATGTATACAAACTTTATAGTATACTATGACCAAGGATACAATAAGCCAGCAGAAGTCATCCCTTCATAGTAAAAAGTGACATTTTGTGTCTGTTGGTTTGTTTACTTGTGAGAGTTCCCCTGGCATTTTTCTGCCTGTTAATTCTGACCAATCGAAAAGCAGTTTAGGAAATACGTTCAATAACATCCGGCCAATGAGGGATGTGGATTTTGTCACATGACTGCTGTTGTGATGATTCAGAAGCCATTGGATCCATTTGCAAGCTTTATTGGCACAATCACACAACTGTAACAAATAGAGGGGCGAACCAGGAATCAGACTGTAGAACAGGCAGAGTTCGGGGCAGGCAGAGAACATTCACAATTGATAAAGCAGGCTAGAGTTCAGGGCAGGCGGATAACAATCACTGCCGATGAGGCAGGCTAAGAGTTCAGTACACAGATCAGGCAGAAATGTAATGAAAAACCTCAGTAATGACTGTCAAGTCAAGTCAAGTCAACTTTATTGTCAATCAAACCATGCAACAGTACATTACACAGCAGACTGAAATTGCGTTTCTCCCATACTCCAATGTGCAATTTAAAAAACAAAAATATGACACACACTAGACATAAACTAAACATTTAACTAATATAGTACAAGATGAATTAAATAATAGACACTAATAAACTGTGAACAGTTACCATATATCCTATTGTTCCAGAATATGACCAAGTTGAGGTATTTATTGTAGTGCAATTAGGTGCAGTATGGCAAAAGTGCAAAGTAGCAGCTTAGAGGTAAGTGTATTTTGTAAACATGTTACACGTGCAAGGAATATTAATATAAAAACATTGAGTTTGCTTTTCTCACAGTTCCACAGATTTTTGTGTGTGTGGGCTGTGGATTGTGATTTTATAATCCAGTTTTCATGAGTGAGTTGAGCAGTCTAATAGCTTGAGGAAAAAAGCTATTTATGAGTCTAGTAGACTTGCAACGCATACTGCTGTAGCGTTTCCCAGATGGTAGGAGAGTGAACAGTTTATGTGTGGGATGGGTGAAGTCTTTGATGATGTTTGTAGCAACGGAGCGGGTATATGTCCTGAATGGATGGTAGGGCTGATCCGATTATCTTCTCAGCTGACCTCACCACCCTCTGTAGAGCTGTCCGGTCAGCAGCAGAGCAGCTACCATACCAGACTGAGAGACTGCTGGTGAGAATACTCTCAATGGCACCTTTGTAGAAGGTAGTGAGTGCCGGTGGAGGGAGGTTAGCTCTTTTCATCCTGCGCAGGAAGTGGAGGCGTTGGTGAGCTTTCTTGACCAGAGAGGTGGTGTTGGTAGACCAAGACAGGTCATTGGTAATATGCACCCCCAGGAACTTGGTGCTTTTCACTGACTCTACCACACTGCCATAGATGGTGAGGGGGGGGGGGGGTGTGACCTGTGATTCCTCCTGAAGTCCACAGTTATTTCCTTTGTTTTATTTACATTGAGATGTAGATTATTAGTGTCACACCAGTTGATGAGTTGATGTACCTCATCTCTGTAGGCCGAGTCGTCGTCGTTGCTGATGAGGCCCACAACTGTCGTGTCATCTGCAAATTTGATGATGTGATTTGAGTTGTATCTGGCACCACAGTCATGAGTCATCAGTGTGAACAGCAGAGGACTTAACACACATCCTTGAGGGACCCCAGTGTTCATGATGATGGTCTGTGAGGAGTTTTCACCGACTCTTACTGTCTGTGGTCTGTTGGTGAGAAAATCTAATAACCAGTTGCACAGTGGGGTGCTGATGCCTACAGCTCTGAGTTTTCCCACCAGGTGTTGTGGTATGACTGTGTTAAAGGCAGAGCTGAAGTCAATGAACAGCATCCGCACACAGCTGTTTTTGTTTTCCAGATGAGCCAGGCTGAGGTGAAGTGCTGTTGCTATGGCATCATCAGTGGAACGCTTGTAACTATAAGCAAACTGGAAAGGGTCAAATGTGGCAGGTAGGCTAGATGTTATGTGAGCCTTAACCAGCCTTTCAAAGCACTTCATTATGATGGACGTAAGTGCTATAGGCCGGTAGTCGTTCAGTGTTGTGACTGGTGATTTCTTAGGTAGCGGGATGATAGTAGTAGCTTTGAAGCTTTCTGGTATAATGGCTTTACTCAGAGAAATGTTAAAAATATCTGTGAGAACATCTGTAAGTGAGTTTGCACAGTCTCTAAGCACACGCCCAGGTATATTATCAGGACCAGCAGCCTTCCAGGGGTTGACCTTTTGAAGGGTCCTCCGCACATCAGCAGGGTCAAGTTGAAGTATTACATCGTCCACACAATGTGGAGCTTTTGTTGGAATGATGTTGTTGTTTTCCTCAAAACGGCTGAAGAATGAATTGAGTGAGTTTAAGAAGACTGTGCTGTCCTCACACGGTGGAGGTATAGGCCTGTAGTCTGTTACTGACTGGATGCCTTGCCAGAGGCGTCTGGGGTCATTTATGTCAGTAAAGTGTGACTGGATTTTTCGTCCATAGGCACGCTTTGCTACTCTCAGGCCCCGGTTCAAGTTGGCCCTGGCAATTCTGAGGGCCTCTTTGTCTCCGGACTTGAAAGCTACATTCCATGCTTTTAGAAGCTCACAAACCTCCCTGGTGAACCATGGTTTATTGTTTTCCCTTGTGGTAATGTGTTTTATGACGGTCACATCTTCTATGCATTTGGATATATATCCTGTCACAGATTCAGAGTATTCCGTTATATTAACAAGCTGGTTGGAAGTGGCAGCCTCCCTGAAAACAGCCCAATCTGTGCAGTCAAAACAGTCTTGGAGGGCTGAAGTGGCCCCCTCTGGCCAGGGTCGGATCTGCTTCACAGAAGCTTTGTTTCTCACTAACAGTGGCCTGTAAGATGGCATAAGTATAACAGAAAGATGGTCCGAGTTACCCAGATGGGGGTGGGGAACAGCTCTGTATGCCTGTTTGATGTTTGAGTAGACCTGGTCCAGAATGTTCTCTCCCCTGGTTGCAAAGTCCACATATTTATAAAAGTGTGGGAGTACTGTCTTTAGTTTGGCCTGATTAAAATCGCCAGCGATTATACAGGCAGAGTCCGGGTTTGAGTCCTGCATCGAGCTCACAGATTGATACAATGTAGTAAGTGCGTCTTTTGTATTCGCACTGGGCGGTATATACACGGCTGTAATAGTCACGGCTGAGAATTCTCTTGGCAAGTATACTGGACGACATTTGACTGTTAAAAATTCTATGTCTTCAGAACAGTGACTTCGGAGAACTTTAGCATTTGTGCACCAGTTGTTATTGATGTAGATTGCCACTCCACCACCTCGTAGCTTACCAGTGAGTGCGTGACTCCTGTCCGCTCTGAATGTTGTTAGTCCGTCCACCTGAATAGCGTTATCTGGAACGCTGTGGTTAAGCCATGTCTCGGTGAGGACGATGGCGCTGCAATCTTTCACCTTCTTTTGTGTATTTAGATCCAATCTGAGATAGTCCATTTTGTTTTCCAGCGAGCGAACGTTGGAAAGCAGAATCGCAGGAAGTGCAGGTCTGTATGGTTTAGCTTTTAGCCTTGCGCTAATACCCGCTCGACTCCCTCGCTTGCTAGGTCTAGCACACCGCTTGCGACGAGTGCTACGTCCCTCCCACCGCTTACGTCGCCTCGAGCATCGGCCAGTATCGGGAGGGGAGACCGCTGCTTTGCAGGCCTCTGGGTCTTGCAGTCGTAGGATACCTAGCTCGTCGAGAATGTTGTGATCCAAAGCAAACATAATTCCAGAGAAATCGTTTGAAAAGTTCGTGTTTCGTAGACCAAGCAGTAGGTCTCTGTTGTAGACTTTTCTCGTACATGACTGAGACGATTCAGACGACACATTTAACATAAAACGCACATCGTTACACGGAGCCGGAGTAGCCGCTGCCGTACCAAGACTTCGCAATGATCAGTAACGTGAGTGTGGCTTATATGCACGGAGATGATGAGAGACACCTGTGCCGCAATCAGTGACAGGCAGAAGGGCTTATGGGAATTTGATTCCGATTAGAATTCTGGTGACGACTCCCTCTGGTTGTGCACTAGAGGGGTAAATGCATTCTCACTTACAACTGCATTTTGGTTCTTTTCGACTGGTTCTGACCAAAGCAATCAGTGTGGTATAAAAAGGACCCAAAAACGGCAGAAAAATGCTACAGTGTATCATTTGTTACCCTTGGTCCAGACCAAATGAACCAACCCACAGATGTAAAAGCACCCTAAAGCTGCGGTCACACCGCACTTTGCTCTCCATAGACTTCCATTCATATGCACATGAATGCGTCAGACTGGGAACGCAAGGTCATGCTTCTAGTTTCACAGTTCGCTTCGTTGGAAAGTTCCAGCTTGGTAAAATCGCATCACTTGACTGCGTGAGACCCATCGAAGATGAAAACATGACGTCTCTGGACAGGAATTTAAAACATGGACCAATCGCTTGCTTTTTTAATATCTAATCTTTTTGTTTAATCCCGCACGTTTTCGCAGCACCGTACGACTTTTGCAGGAGCAAACTCTAGTGTGACCGCAGCTTTATTGTGTGTCAAGTAGCTGCACAACAAGCAGTATAATACAGTGGGGTCATTTTATTAGTTGATTTTTCTTTTAATATCTTCACACAGCCTCTAGTTTGGGAACCACTGCCCTAGATAATCACAATCTGAGAATTTAATCCACATATTTGCCATTTAATGTGATTACAGTTATGCACATATAATTAAGTAGAGTTTTGAGAGGGTCACCAAAATATAATGCATTAATATTTTAAGTGAAGTTTCATAAACTAATTTCGAGAGAAGCACGTGATATGATTGAGCACTGCTGGCCACTCATCCGTAATCAGTAACAATCCAATCAGAGTGATCCTAGCTTACTATAAATGGATCATTTTCTCCTTACTGCACCATCTTCGTTTTGGAAGAATCCCCCCTTCCACCCCATCTCCTCCTTTTCCCCCCTTTTTACTAAAGGTGGAGCTATCGAGAGATACCTGATCTTGGATCCCCTGATATGCTTATTGACCAGGCGGGAGCCCTGGGCTCAAATAACTCCGAGCTCAGGGTTCTCTCCCAGGACAGCATGCCAAACCTGCTTAAATGCCAAGCATCTAAGTGGGAACTCTTGAAATACTATTGACCTCAGCATATGACGGATGTATTTTTCACTAGTAAACTTGATACAAATATAACTATTTTCACTCAATGACTGGAAAAAATTGTTACAATATAATTAATCCATTGTATTAATCATTCCTTTTGATCAAAAATTTATTTGTTTCAACATAATAGTTTTAATAACTCATTTCTAATAACTGGTTTATTTTATTTTTGCCATGATGACAGCACATAATATTTTACTAGATACTATTCAAGATACTAGTAGTCAGCTTAAAGTGAATTTCAAAGGCTTAACTAGGGTAATTAGGCAAGTCATTGTATAATGATAAAAAAATATTGCTAAAGCGGGCTAATAATATTGACCTTAAAATGATTTTTAAAAAAATTTAAAATGCTTTTATTCTAGTGGAAATAAAACAAATAAGACATTCTCCAGATGAAAAAAATATTATAGGAAATATTGTGAAAAAGTCCTTACTCTGTTAAACATCATTTGGGAAATAAGAAAGAAGGGCGAATAATTTTGACTTCAACTTTCCTCAAAATGCTCTGACTGAAACATTTTATTTTCTCTGGCTGTAAAACATCTTTTCTTTCTCAAACCTTCAGGTAAGAGAGAAGGAACAGGATAACCTCTTCACCCAAGTGACGTGGTGCATTTTGGGACTCCGAGGCGTTTGGCAGAAGGTTCCAGTAGAGGCGAATCATAAACTTGAGAGAGCTGATGTAAATGATGGGATTGTGGATGCACAAGGTGTGAAATGGACTGTGGATTTAAAGAAAATGGAGGCCACAGCATGCGTTTCAGGACAGGTGACAGCTCTCAAACGCCTGGAGAACCTTCCAGGTGAGGAATAATATGTTATCTGTAATATTATATGTTATTATTAATAATTAATAATATTCATATATGTGATGACATTAATCATGTTAATGATTTCTCACAGTAGTTATCAACAATGATTTAACAAGTTAGATTAATATCAATATGCAACACTTCATTTGTCTGAAATTGTTTAAGTAATTTTCAAATTTACACCAATGCAATTGTGATTTAAAAAGAATACCTATAAAAATATAAGATGCAGCTTACTCATATGTGGTGCTATAGTGAGCTATTTTTAGAACAGGCCCGCGGGTAACTCATGTTGGTGACTCCTGGTTTAGACCAAACAGTTTACATCAATATATTCAAGTTACAACAACATCTAACAAAATAAAGTTTTGTTTTCCTGTTCTGACAACTTAAAAGTTTTAACCTAATCAGCAATTTAGAATTTTTAAGTTACAACAATGTATTAAACTATGTAGTGGCAACAGATCTCTTGAGTTATGTTTTAGAGTGTGGAAACACATTTACTATATGCATTCCAGCATGTCCATCAAAAAAGTCATGTGGTTTTAACAGATTATTTGGTGATAAAAAGAGGTTGAATTCACATCTTGGGTAGAAAAAGTTTTTTTGTTTCTTGAAGACAATTCAATTTCAATGCTGTAAAAAGCTAATTTGACCACATAATATATCTAAGTAGTTGTAAAGTTTGTGTTTGCAAATTGCAAGGAAAGAATTTGTCATTAAATGTTTAAACGTATGTCTCACTCTTGTGCCTCTTAGATTTCTCTTTGCCCATCTACTGGGACAACATGAAACAAAACGAGCATTTAAAGGTAGTTGATTTAGATCAGCAATCAGCAGAGTACCAGACCGTCAAGGCGGATTTCAAGAAGACCGTCAAACAGACTGTGCTCAAGGTTTGATACTCAACACCATTATTACTGTGTGTTACATGACACAAACATCCTGAAAGACATATAAACAGCATTTAAAGAACAATAATGGGCTAATTCATATTTAAACATGCCATGTGGTGTATTTCAGATGAGTTTTGTAGTCTTGAGTCAACAAGAGTAGAGAATTAATTGTAGGTTATACACTATAGGGATAGTGCACGCAACACTCAAAATTCTCATCATTCACTCACCCTTAGGGTTGGAAATCATTTTAATTTGAATGATTCTGGTTTCTATTCAATGAGGAGGCATTCAGTGATTCAACAAGAGTGGAACCGAGGGAATTGGCTCTAAAATGGAACAATTCCAACAATTCGGAACTGATTCTAAAAACGGAACCAGTTCTCGATACCCAACACTACGTACTCCCTTCATTGTTCCAACCCTGTCTGTTTCTTTGTGTGATTAAACATTGTGGGTTGTACACAAACAACAATATGCAGTATAGACCATTTTTAGAAATGTAAACAATGAGGCTAATGTATCTCCTGTTTTAGATTTTTCTTTTCGAGAACTTCAAAGAATACAGAAAGCTCCACATATTGATGTGGTCATTAGTTATGACAAAATCAATGAGCAAATCTCTCATAATATATCTACCAAAAGACATATAATTACTTATATTAAGTAATATTAAGAAATATTACTTTACAAACTGTATTGTAAATAAATCATAAGGACATATTTGTTCATATTAATACTGGGATAAATTAAAAGCTGAATAAATATAAGTTTACACACATTTACACAAGTAAATTAATAGACTCACTGATGGGCTAAAAATCTGCAGAAATCGGTCTATTTCTGCGCGCACAGATTCCGTGTGGGCCTAGTTGAATCCAGACTGAATCTCGTCTTGTTACAGCTCTGAAATAGTTTGACGACAATATCGCCATATTGAAATGCTCTATAGAGGAATGTTGAAATAAAATGTCATTGAGCTCAATAATTTATATATATATATATATATATATATATATATATATATATATATATATATATATATATATATGTGTGTGTGTGTGTGTGTGTGTGTGTGTGTGTGTGTGTGTGTGTATATATAATATATATATATATATATATATATATATATATATATATATATATATATATATATATATACATACAGTTGAAGTCCCTAATTATTAGCCCTAATAAATAATTATTAGAATTATTTTGATTTTAATTTTCTTTTTTAAATATTTCCCAAATGATTTTTAACAGAGCAATGAAATTTTCACAGTATGTCTGATAATATTTTTTCTTCAGGAGAAAGTCTTATTTGTTTTATTTCTGCTAGAATAAAAGCAGTTATTAATTTTTTACAACTATTTTTGGGACAAAATTATTAGCCCCTTTAAGCTATTTTTTTCTTGATAATCTACAGAACAAACCATTGTTATACAATATTTTGACTAATTACCCTAACCTGCCAATTAATCACCTTATTAACCTAGTTAAGCCTTTAAATGTCACTTTAAGCTTTATAGAAGTGTCTTGAAAAATATCTAGTAAAATATAATTTACTGTTATCATGGAAAAGATAGAATAAATCAGTTATTAGAGTTAAGTTTTTTAAACTATTATGCTTAGAAATGTGTTGAAACAATCTTCCCAGAACAGAACAGAAATTGGGGAAAAAAATAAACAGGGGCGCTAATAATTCAGGGTGGCTAATAATTCTGACTTCAACTGTGTGTGTGTGTGTGTGTATATATATATATACCTACTATAGATGCCAGTGGTTTCTGATTCCTGAAATTCTACAAAATGCCTTATTTTTTACAGAAGTATTTAATTAGACCACTTAAGAATCAATACATTTACATTTTTGGTTGAACTGTCTTTTAAGGTTAAAATTTTGATTTGTTTTAAAACTTTTTGATAGTTTTAGCTAATGTACATGTTATCATTACAGGTTGTTGTTTTGTGAAAAACAAGAAGTCTATTAAGTGAAGTTTTTAAACTAATTTCGAGAGGAGAACGTGATATAATTGACAGCAGCTGGCCACCTATCTACACTCTTTAGTTAGCCAATCAGATCTATCCTAACCCACTATAAATAGCCTAGCTAGACATTACTCCCTTATCTTCGTTTTCTGAAGAAACCCCCCATCCACCCCTTTCTCCTCCTTTTCTCCTTTACAAAAAGGGGAGCTCTCGAGAACCACCTGATCTCGTACTCCCCTCACATGCTCTATGGACCTGGCGGGAGCCCTGGGCTCAACTATCTCCGAGCTCAGGGTTCTCTCCCGGGACAGCATGCCAAACCTGCTTACAGCTGTCAAGCAATATCTAAGTGTGAACTCTTGAATATGGATTTAATCATGGCTGTTTGTGTGCGAATGCATTTCAACAGATCGAGCGCATCCAGAACATCAATCTTCGGCGGTTATATGAGGCACGTAAATCTGAGCTGGAGATCAAGAATGATCCAGCTGTCGGAGCAGGAGAGAAAATCCTTTATCACGGCTCTGCACAGGCGTCCTGCTCGTCTATCATGAGCACAAACTTCAACCGCAATTTTGCTGGGCAGAATGGTAATTTGTTCAGTCAAGTCATCTTTAATATAGAGCTTTTAAGAATGTAGATTGTGTTAAAGCAGCTTATCATAGATTAAGATTTTCAGATAGTGAAACCCATTCAGGTCAGGTTAGATTACTGATTCTGATTACTGAAACTGATTCAGTTCTGTTAAAAATGAATATCAATGCCGAAGAATATACTGTTTATTTATTTATTTATTTTGATTTATTTAACTTTATTTTATTCATGTATGGTGGTTTTAGTGTTGTGCATTTGTAAGCATGTGGTGATGTATTGTGAAGCCAGAGTCTGATACTGAGTGACTGATACTGACAATATGTGTGCATATATTCCTCCTCAGCCACTGTCTTCGGTCATGGGACGTACTTTGCAGTGAACGCCAGCTACTCTGCTCAGACGACCTATGCAGTTCCTGCAGCAGACGGGACTCAGCTGATGTTTGTGGCTCGTGTGCTTACGGGTCATTATGCTCAGGGTCTTGGGAACATGAAGACGCCCCCTGTCCGTGTTGCTCCAGACCAGTTCTATGACAGTGTGGTAGATAACACGCAGAATCCCACAATGTTTGTGGTTTTTCACGACTGCCAGGCTTATCCAGACTACCTCATCACATTCAAGTGAACTTCAACAACAATCACTGGATGATTCACACTACCTGACAAAAGTCTTGTCGCAATCCAGGTATTAGCAGCAACAAATAACAACTTCTAGTTGATCATTTGGTATGAGAAGTGGCTTATGAAAGGCAAAAGCCTCTAGATTACACTTATTTTAGGAAAATAAAATATGTCTTGATTTTTAATTATCTAATTAGGACAGTAAGGTCTGACTTTGCTTAGACAAAAGTCTCGTCTCTGAACAGAAGTAGGTCTATACTGCTGCAGTGGAAACAGAATGAATATTGTGTCTGACTCCATCATGAGCTTGGAGGACTGCATCCACACATCTCTGACATGACTCTAATCACTGATTAATAAAGTCATCTGGAATGGCAAAGAAAGCAGGACCCCCAGAGTTCATCAAGAGTCTTTGGATTCATCTTCAACACCTTCTCCATCTTTCCCTAGACATGCTTAATAATGTTCATGTTCATGACATGCTTAATAATGTTCATGTCTGGTGACTGGGTTGGCCAATCCTGGAGCACCTTGTCCTTCTTTGCTTTCAGGAGCTTTGATGATGAGGCTGAAGTATAAGGAGGAGCACTATCCTGCTGGAGAATTTGCCCTCTCCTGTGGTTTGTAATGTAATGGGCAGCAGAAATGTCTTGATACCTCAGGCTGTTGATGTTGCCATCCACTCTGCAGATCTCTCGCACGCCCCCATACTGAATGTAACCCCAAACCATGACTTTTCCTTAACGAAACTTAACTGATTTCTGTGGGAATCTTGGGTTCATGCTGGTCCCAGTAGGTCTTCTGCTGTGTTTGTGATGATTGGGATGCAGCTCAACAGATGATTCATCAGAGAAATCCACCTTCTGCCACTTTTCCAAATGATTACTAGAAGTCAAGTTATTATTTGCTGCTCTTACATTAGATTCACGACAAGACTTTAGTCAGGTAGTGTACATGTGTACTTCCGTTTAGTTTTAAATATCACATTTACTCAAAGATCTAGATTTAGTTACACTATATTGAGTTAGATATCTTTTATCAGTGTTGGTTAAAGTAACTTTTGAAAGGAATTTATTACAATCTTAAGTCATTTTTTTAGAAAAGTAACTCAATTACCCAGCAGGCAAACCTAAGACGTTAATATTAGACGTTAATATTAGGTTAGATTTAGGTCATGACATCAGGTGAACAAAATTTGATGTCTTTCCAGCCTCTAAGGACAACGTTATTTTGCCGTCCAATAATGATGTCAAATTACATTGCTATTTAATTGATTTTAGGTTGTGTTGGAAAGTGACAAAAATCTGATGTAACGTGCACACAACGTCAAGGTGTAACATGATTAGGTGTTGATATTTGGTTGATTTTAGGTTGGATATTGACTTCGGCCTGACCCTAGGTACTGACATCAAACCCGATTTTTATTTCCAAACAAAATTCAACATCCCACGACTGCGGGGTACAATGTCAATATGACCTCATGTTGTCGCCCTGTGTCTGCAACGTAGTTACTTAGTTCCTTTTTAGCCCTTTGACTGACGCATTTTAAATAATGACTTCAAAAGTCATTTAAGGAATGGGTGTTTTAAATAATGACTCGCACAAAGCCTTATTGGTTTACAAAAATCAAACAAATATCCTGTCGCACTACTACACTTGATTTTGGTTTTATTGTAAAAAAATTACAAGAAAACATGTTAAATGACACATTGTATGACTTACTTAAAAAAATAAAGGGGATTTAGTATTCAAAAATGATATATTTTGATTTTATTTTTAAATAAATTGGTTGCACACATCATATTTTCAGATTTTTCATATTAAACGGACTGTAGAATTGTGATCTCCGATTAATGGCAGAAGTCACAGGAGATGACAGAAATCGGGGTTTAATGGAATGACTTTAAAGGTGGGGGTAATGTTGACTTCGCCAGCCAAGCGTTGCAGCCGACTAGATTAATTAGAGAAATTGTTTGTTTTTTGGAATATATATATATATATATATGTGTGTGTGTGTGTGTGTGTGTGTGTGTGTGTGTATGTATATATGTATATATGTATATGTGTATATATATATATATATATATATATATATATATATATATATATATATATATATATATATATAAGGCAAGGCAAGTTTATTTGTATAGCACATTTCATACACAATGGCAATTCAAAGTGCTTTACATAAACAAGAATAAAAGAAACAAGTAAAATAAAAATAAAAACAAATAATAAAAATGCGTAAAAACAAAACAAAACATAAAAACAGGTAAAATGTGATATAAAAGAATGAAGAAGAAGAGAAAAACATAATAGTGCGATCTGTCGGACGCACCACAGTGCTCATTCAGTAAAGGCACAGCTAAACAGATGTGTTTTCAGTCTTGATTTGAATGTTCCTAATGTTGGAGCACATCTGATCATTTCTGGAAGCTGATTCCAGCAGCGAGGGGCATAGTGGCTAAAAGCCGATTCACCCTGCTTTGACTGAACTCTTGGAACTTCTAGTTTATATGATCCTAATGATCTGAGTGATCTGTTAGGTTTGTATTCAGTGAGCATATCTGTAATGTATTCAGGTCCTAGGCCATTTAGTGATTTATAGACCAGTAGTAATACTTTAAAATCTATTCTGAATGTAACTGGCAGCCAGTGTAGAGACCTGAGGACAGGTGTGATGTGCTCTGATTTCCTGCTTCTGGTCAGAATTCTGGCTGCAGCATTCTGGATGAGCTGCAAGTGTCTGACTGTCTTTTTGGGAAGGCCAGTGAGGAGTCCATTACAGTAATCCACCCTGCTGCTGATAAAAGCATGAACAAGTTTCTCTAAGTCTTCACTAGAAACAAAGCATCTGATTCTTGCTATGTTTTTGAGATGATAGTATGCTGATTTACTGACTGCTTTGACATGACTGTTGAAACTCAGATCTGACTCCAGAGTCACAACACGATTCTTGACCTTATTTTTTGTCGTTTGACCTTTAGTGCCAAGGTACGCATTTACCTTGAGAACCTCATCTTTGTTTCCAAACACAATCATTTCAGTTTTCTCTTTGTTTAACTGAAGAAAGTTTTGGCACATCCAATTGCTCATTTCATCAATGCATTGGCAGAGGGTGTCAATGGGGCTGTAGTCATTAGGCAGTAAGGCTAGGTAGATCTGAGGCCCCGTTTACACTAGTGCGTTTTAGTTTTAAAACGGCGTTGTAGAATGAAAACGATCCGCGTCCACACTCGCGTTTTACCCAGCGTTTCTGAACAGCTCTCCGTCCACACCAAAACGCTGAAAACGCACATCACGTGATCACACACACACTCTCGGGCAAGCGCTCCAGCATTTCTACCCAGATGAGAGCTCTGCTTGTCGGACTGCTCATCACGCATCTCCCGCTGGATCTAATCTCACTATTCAGCACCATTTGCTGAACGTGATATTCCATTCATGATGTTGTCTTTATCTAACGACATAGGCCAATTCCCTGACTTTGGTCATTGGAATCTATTAAGTTACTTGTTCACGGGTAACATGTTTTGGTTAAGCGCAAAGATAAGTTAATGTTTAATCCAGGTACATTGACTGATCGCTTGCCTTTATTTCCTATAATGTATAAACTTATTGTATTGTTATACTTTTATAATTATCGATTATTAAAACTAATATTCAGCAAAAGAGAGGGTGTATTTCGTATTTTCACTGAAATTGAAAGGAGGCAGTTGTTATCGGCTCCGTTTTGTTATAAATATCCACACAGTGAAGATGACGCTCATATATGCAGCACGACGCCTTAACATTTCTGCTGTCTGTTTAGTTGCTAATATTAAAATGAAAATAGGCAGTTCCTTAAATCATGTTTACATTTTATTGTTGAGAAAGTGAAACAACGTAGCCAAGGTGATGTGAATGAAGTTATAAAGTACACTGTTCCCTTTGAAGATTTACCCGTGTCCTCGGTATGTTTTCCATATCAAACTGAGAAGGGGGAGACTGCAGCCTTGATCAAACTTGCGAAATCTTAACTTACAAGAAGAGGATGCGAGACTGAACTGTGTGGGCTACTTAATATTGAGGAAAAGCCCCAATCAGAGAGGCGAACGTTTGCAGCCCCGCCTCCGTTTTCAGATGTCTCCGTCTTTCCCCATCCACACTGAGACGGAGCAGCAGCGTTTTAGAATGAAAACGGCCCCTCCAGCGTTTTCAAAAAGCTCCGTTTTCGGCGCTCGAGAACTCCGGCGTAGTGTGGACGGATGGCGTAACCGTAGCAAAACTTATGCGTTTTCAAACTAAAACGCACTAGTGTAAACGGGGCCTGAGTGTCATCAGCATAGCTGTAGTAGGAGATTTGGTTCTTTCTCATTATTTGGATTAGAGGGAGCATGTAAAGGTTGAACAGGAGAGGTGCCAGAATCGAGCCTTGTGGGACTCCACACGTCATGGGTGTCCACCTCGACCTATGGTCACCTATACTGACATGGTAACCTCTACCTTCAAGGTAAGATCTAAACCATTTGAGGACCGTGCCAGACAGCCCAACCCAGTTTTCCAGCCTATCCAGAAGTATGCTGTGATCGACAGTGTCAAATGCAGCACTGAGATCCAACTATACCAGCACTGTTATTTTACCTGAATCTGTATTTAGGCGTATATCATTGATTATCTTTATAAGAGCGCTCTCTGTACTGTGATGTGCTCTGAACCCCGATTGAAAATTGTCTAAACACCCCCTGAAGTTTAAGAACTTGTTAACCTGGTTAAAAACAACTTTTTCAATGATTTTGCCAATGAAAGGGAGATTTGAGATTGGCCTGTAATTGCTCAATAGGGTGTTATCCAGGTTGCTCTTCTTCCAGAGGGGTTTAACAACTGCAGTTTTAAGTGAGGTTGGAAAAATCCCTGAGAGAAGTGAAGCATTTACCACTTTTAGAAGATCCATTTCTAAACAGGTAAACACCGTTTTGAAGAATGATGTGGGGAGCGTGTCAAGACTGCAGATTGATGTTTTCATAACTTGCACAGTCTCTTCTAAGATTTTGCCGTTAATTGCCATGAAATCAGACATAATGTCTGATTTCTTAAGTTGTGGTTGAGCTTGTTTGAAATCGACACAACTTGGCTGATTGGATGAGCTGATTGCCTTTCTGATATTATTGATCTTATCAGTGAAGAAATGAGCAAACTCATTACATTTGCTTTCAGAGAGGAGCTCACTTGGAATCCGATTGGGGGGGTTTGTGAGTCTCTCTATCGTTGCAAAGAGTGTGCGAGCATTATTTAAGTTGCTGTTTATAAGGCTTGAAAAGAAAGTCTGTCTAGCAGTGTTTAGTTCCATATTAAAGGCATGAAGACTGTCTTTACAGATATTATAATAGACTACTAGTTTCGTCTTTCTCCACATACGCTCAGCTTTTCTGCACTGTCTTTTCATCATTTGTACTCTAGGTGACCTTGTCCAAGATCCCTTTTGCCTGCCAGTCATCTTCTTGACTTTAACAGGAGCAATGTCATTTATGACATTCTCAATTTTAGAATTGAACAAATTAAGGAGAGCATCAACAGAATCTGCAGATATACTTGGTGCTAGTGATATGGCCTTCATAAACTGCTCACTGGTGTTCTCATTTATGCATCTCTTTCTGACAGAGACAGATCTGTCTTTAATAGCTGGAGTGATCAATATATCAAAAAAGATACAGAAATGATCAGATAGTGCCACATCCTTAACAACAGTCGATGAAATGTGTAAACCCTTAGTTATAAGTAGATCAAGAGTGTGTCCACGATTGTGTGTGGGTCCTTGAACATGCTGAGTCAGATCAAAAGTGTTAAAAACAGTCATCAGTTCTTTTACAGCATTGATTTCTGGATTATCAATGTGAATATTAAAATCCCCAGCAATACTAAAATAATCAAATTCAGAGGTTACTATTGATAACAGCTCTGTAAAATCCTCAATAAAAGCTGGAGAATATTTTGGAGGTCTGTAGATAATGATCAGTAAGATGCGTGGAGCACCTTTTAGTGCTATACTCAGATATTCAAAAGACAAATAGTCACCAAATGACACTTGTTTACATTCATACACATCTTTAAACAGGGCAGCGATGCCTCCACCTCTCCTATTAACTCTGTAAACACTCAAAAAGTCAAAGTTTAAAGGAGCTGCTTCATTCAGAACTGCTGCGCTACAACTGTCATCCAGCCAAGTTTCATTTAAAAGCATAAAATCAAGGCAATTTTAACTTAACAGTTTTAGCTGTTTTTTCTATAGTAGTCTCAGATCTACATTTAATAGACACCAGATTTGAATGATTTGCTATACGGCCTGATGAAGTCTTTGGTTTTCTGTCACTTAACACAACACATATCTGCGTAGAGAAAGCTACAGACACACTGGGTTCCTGCTTGTTCTGAAAACATTTGATAAAGACACTGTTATCTAAGCAGGTCTCCGACACACATCACAGAGAGCTCTTGTGTTCACCAGCTGAAGATGGGGCGTTGTTGTTTGGGCCCTGGCGGTGTGATCGGAGGGCTCTTCCAGGTGGGCTCATAGGTGGTTGTGGAGCAGGCCGCTTTTTGGTTGGTAACTGGGGGCTTGCGGCAATGGAGTGTGAAAGTTTAGTTCCAGCATACACCAGTTCCTCCATCTTTTTTGAAAAACCCAAGAGTGGTGAACATTGTGACAATGAGAACGTGTCCGGTGACAGAGGCTGTGCATCTGGAGATTCTGTCTGCAGAAATATGTTTTCCTGAGGATCATTTTTGAGTGACGAGACTTGATGCTGTTCTGATGCGTCACAGTCTGCCTGTGTTGAGCAGAGCGCAACTGATAGTGTCTCTATCAACATTGGGTGTTTTGGCTGCGTGGCATTATCACTGTCCTTGGGTGATTTGTCAGCCACAAGTCCACTCAGGAGCTGATTTGAGGTCCTGTGGTCATCCGGACATTTGCTAGGTGTGTGTGTAGTTCAGTGGCATACACAGCTGATGGATGATTGAGGGAGAAAAAAATATTGTCCTTTAGCACCTTTGCACCAAGTTTGTTTGGATGAAGGCCGTCTGATGTAAACAGTTGTCTTTGGTTCCAGAAGAGATTGAAGTTGTCGATGAAATTCAGTCCTTTCTTGTTATATGTTTTCTGTAGCCATACATTTAGACCAAGAAGCCGTGAAAACATATTTGTCCCTCTTGCAGGGAGTGGTCCACTTATGAACGGCTGAACCTTCAATCTTTCAGCTGTTTCCAAGAGCTCACAGAAATCTCTCTTGAGCAGTTCTGACTGTTCCTTCCGAATATCATTCTTCCCCACATGGATGATAATCCGTTTTGCAGTCTTGTGCTTTTTCAGAAGTTCTTTGTTTACATCAGAAACTGTTGCATGAGGAAAGCAGTATGTCATAGTAGATTTGCTCCTGAAATTCTTGATTATTGAATCTCCTACGACTAGTGTTCTTATCTCAGGTGTAATCGGAGCAGAATGCCGCTGTCTAGTCGGCCTTGAGCCTCTGTTCCATGCAGAATTAGTTGCTGAATCATGCGATCTCTGTCTGACTGCATTTGGGGATTCTTCACCCATATTACTCAAAACTTCATATCTGTTCTGAAGCTGTATTTGAGTCCGAGCTGTATTTGGGGTAGAAGACGCTAATGCGGCAGCGTATGATCTGACCCCACGAGTACCCTTTGGTCTCGCACCTTGTTTATGCCAATGCTCATTTTCAAAAATTCTTTTCTGTTTTTCTGTGCTCAAAACAGTAGCAGGAACAGATTTATGGGACTCACCGGCTGTGTGCTGAGAGAATCCACAATGAAGCTAAAGTTCTGGTCGGATCGCAAGCAACTTTGTTTCAAGAACTGCAATCTTTTGTAGAAGTTTGTGGCAGTTTGTACAGCAGTGAGAATCTGAATTAATCCGATCCAGAGGCATTTTCACAGCCGTGTCTTCCCGTCTCCGGAATGTAAGCAGCTGGTAGCGGGAGGATTGTTTAGACGGTAATTTCCCTCTTGTTAGTAAAGCTATATTCCAGAAAGTTTGTAGAATCGATGCTGATCTTCAAGCCGTGTTGCTTGAGCACTGTGCTGATAGGCTCAAGTTAAAATTAGGGTATAAGATATAAAAGCAAGAGTGCTAAGAGCGGAGCAGTGGGCAAAGACGTCCGAACAGTAGCAAAGCAGGAAGTAGACTTGAGTTGCCTTAACTTTTTGGATTTTACAGTGTAGTATTTTATTTGGAGGTAATACTAAACATTACCACCAGATGACATACAGCCTCCATTGGTGAGTATATAATGGTGCCCATATTTCTGGACTGAGTATCATGAAGCATGTTTTAAAACTTTAACATAAGTCTTTCACAGCATATGTGCAACATTTTTATAAGATTTTCAGCCACACATTATTATAATGATATAAAGTTCACAGAATTAAACTATCAACCAGGACTTTTAGCTCAGTAAACTGCTAATTAGCTTCTTATTAATAGTTAGAAAGATAGTAGTCGGGTTTGGGTGTTGGGTAGGATTAGGAATGTAAAGTAAACTCATACCTTATAAGTGTTAATAAACAGTTAATATCTTTTTAGGCAGGTAATAAACCAGCAGTAAATGGTGTAAATTGTTACGTAATCTAAAGTGTTACCCTAAAGTGTTGTGCAGGTCTATGCTGATCTAACATTGTGATCTGCAAAGTTCACAGTTTTATCGATTACAACTTAATCTAGGCTGTCCTGGCAACAGCTGTGCGTAATGTGACTTGCAAAAATGGAGAAGTAGTGATGAAATGCTGGTTTCGCTGAAACCACAAGCACTTCTGTCTTAACATTTAAGTTAAAGGCAAGGGTGTAGATTCGCTCTTGACATTGGTGTGGATATACATGCCTAGAGCACATGCACTGAATAGCACAAATTCTGTTTTGAGCCTTTAAAAACATAAATAAAGTACATAATACTGTAAAACAAACACTTAATATTACAAATAAGAATCCCGTCCCATGCTGCAAATGTCAATTCACATGATTTTACTGCAGTCAGGCCTTGAGGAGGTGTGAATGTAGAGAGATTTAGAGAGGTGTGTGACGCAATTTAACAGTTTTATCCCGATTATTGTTTTTCATAATCATGGAGGTCAAAATCAAAACTAAATTTTAATTCATTGCACTGCCTTGGTTAATAGTATTACGATGAGCTAGTAGCGAACCTGATTTAGTGGATGTGTAGGTTAAAAGTTGATGGGGCAATACTATATTTTGAAGACAATTAAACTATTGGTAGTAACATTTCAGTAATTGGTGGAGACATGTCCCCTCCGTCCATGCTAATTCTACACCCATGGGAATAATGATGGGAGAAACAAAGTTTTTCAAATCTTTTTAACTATTAAATCAGTTTCTTTACTCAATTAGCTTGAAACACCACATGCTGCAGAAACCTGACTGCAAAATTGCAACAAACATTCAAAGTGTGTATTAAGATTGTGTCATATCACATAAAGATGAGGAACCCAATTGCAAGCAAAACAAAAAGTCTTTTAATATTGTTCTCACAAACAGACAGGAAAATGGTGAGTGGCTGGAGACACTGAACAGGTGAATAATAATAGTGGTGGTCTGGTTCGGCAGCACGGATCAAATGTTCATAATACTCATCAACAGAGCAGATAAAACATTCATCATAGAAGAAACCGGGATGTCTCAGAAGTAACTCATCAACAGAGCGGATCACACATTCATCATAAAGAAACAGGAAGCATCAGACTGCAACATGGAATACAACCAGACCACTCATCACCAGCGAAGAGAGGAGCCTGACAAAACACAAAGAACCGTGAGCAAACAACGAACTGACAAAGTGAGACAGGAACGCTGAACATTTATAGGCACAAAAATGCGCTACACCTGTAGTGCGCTGATTATCAGTTGAGCGGCGCTACGGAATTGTTCCGGTAACAAAGAGCATGTGACCACTCAGCTGATGACATGAAAAACAAACACCCACTGACAGCCACGCGACACCCACACAAACACAGAGAGAAAGGCACACATACTCAGAAACACGTATCATAATAATGAACTGTCACACAACGCAGACACTTCAAATAAGGAGCAGATGAATCCACAACCGTGACAGATTGCCATTATCAAGCACACTTTAATCTTTAATTTAAGATATAAATGCACTTACTGTAGCATGTTATCTAATATCACTACATATTAAGGGTCTGCATTATGTCTTTTTTCAAAATATCAGGCCTTATATTGTTTGTTCCGTTCATTGTGGGCTCTCCGAAAAAGGACAAAAGACCATTAACTATGATTCCTTTTAGTTTTGTCTTATTAAACCTCTTCAAACTGATATGAGATCAGGTAAAAACTCTTAGACATGTTCAGTGATTCACCACTGGGGGACGATATGAGAGATAATTGATAATAGTGATAGTGATGAGTGATAATAATCCATCTGGATATTATCATATTAGACATATCGCTACCCAATGGAGAACCATCAGATTTTCTATATATTTTTTAACAGTAATGATGAAACCAGCCTCGTTAACTGAGATCATGTGACTTCAAATCATGTATGCTCCAAACCACTAATCTGATGTGAAATATATGTTATGTTTTAAAGCTTGGTGTAGCAGTGCTTCAAATGCAGCTATTACTCATGAGATGTAGACTTGAATGTCTTCAGCAGCATAGCAGTGATTGGAAAACAATTCATTCATTTGTTTTCTTTTCAGCTTAGTCCCTTTATTAATCTGTAGTTGCCACAGCAGAATGAACCGCCAAATTATCCAGCATATGTTTTATGCAGTGGATGCCCTTCCAGCTGCAACCCATCACTGGGAAACACCCATACACACTCATTCACACAGATACACTTCAGACAATTTAGCTTACCCAATTCACCTATAGCTCATCTGTTTGGACTGTGGGGGAAACCGGGGCACCCGGAGGAAACCCACACCAAGACGGGGAGAACATGCAAACTCCACACAGAAATGCCAACTGATCCAGCAGAGGCTCAAACCAGTGACCTTTTTGCCACGACAGCACTACCTACTTGTTTAAACTACTTATTTAAAATGTTGAAACAACACAATTCCTAAAATTTTTGGGAGACAACTTAATTGTGTTGTGTATAATCCACTTACATTTATTAAAAATTATATTTGTTTTGGACAACATTAAGCAATTATGTGGAACCCAGCATTTTTACAGTGCTGTGGACTGAACATAAAACAATCAAGCTTTCTCAAAACCATAAAGAATATGGTGTTTATTTAGCTCATTTTGCATAAGTAGTTTGAAAAAGCCTCAAATTATTTTTTATTGAGTGTGTAATTGGGAAAAATCCTCAGCAATTTCTACATTTTTTTTTATTTCAGCTAAGTTAAAAGAAATAAGTCTCTATCCAGAAGCAAAATGTAATAGGAAATACTGTGAAAAATGTCCTTGCTCTGTTAAATAAATGTTTGGAAATATTTGAAGAACAATGAAATCAATAATTTTGGACATTTGTTGATTGATTTGTTTTCAATTAGGTAATTCATGCATTCAATAACACATCTAAAGGTGGGGTACTGGTGTTCACTAAGGGGGTAAACTGAGACTCTACCAGTTAAAAAAGCACTGAAAACAATTTGGCAGAATGAGTATACTGTGCAAATAATAGTAGTTTTAGATGGATTGCCAAGAAAATAAGACAAGCAACGTACAAATAAGTCTTACAGTGGCGATTCCTATAATACATCATTGGTTGTTTCAAATAACAGTAGCTGATCTCCGGGTGCTTTTAATGAATGCCAAGGTGGTACAATACAGTATATGAGACACAAATATTAAATATTACTCCAGTCTATACAGTCTGGTCAAAAACTCCAGACTCCTTTTACAAGGCAGCAGCAGGATGTATATGAAGTTTATTTGCAAAAACACATATTTTTTCGAGATATCATGTTTTAAGTTTCGCATTGGAGTACAGTTGCAAAAAAACATGATTTATGGAAATTACTAAAAATGTTAGTTCAAATATCATGTTTTTACATTAAGTAAAACAATGAACACATGTGCAATAGGGGAATTGATTCACTAAATTCGCCGTAGTGTATGTGTATAAATGAGTGTTTATGGGTGTTTCCTAGTGTCGGGGCATCCGCTATGTAGAATGTATGCTGGATAAGTTGGTGGTTCATTCTGCTGTGGTGTCCCCTGATTATTAATGGGACTAAGCTGAAAAGAAAATGAATGAATGAATGAAATTGGCCATAGTGTATGAGTGTGTGTATGAATGAGTGTCTATGGGTGTTCACCAGTACTTGGTTGTGGCTGGAAGGGCGATTGCTGTATAAGAACACAAGCTGGAATAGCTCATTCTGATGTGGCGACCCCTCATAAATAAGGAACTAAGCCAAAAATATATATATATACCCTTTAAAAAATTGAGACTGTTAAGAGATGATGCCAATTTTACTGTCCACGAAAAGGATAAAAACACAATGAAGAGATGTGTTCCAACTCATTATGTGCATTGGATGGTTTTTATAGTGATTTTCTTTTCTTTTTACAAGACAGGACTTTATGTTTGAAATTTTGTACAAAATTTATAGTAAAGTGGAAGATAAACAAAAGTTTATAAATACCTATTCATGTACAGGAGCAGAGGTGAATGAGTTGGCAGCAAAACTTGCTCTGAGAAATGCTGTTGCTTTCAATTAATGTTTTCTTCACTAAGTCAGTTTAATTGTGATTGATCAAATAGGCCTGTCGATAGAAAGTTTGTGAAGAAATTTTATGCTCCCTTGTAAAAGTATTTTGTAGTATTTTTAAATCACAAAATATAGTATTTTATTTTTATACTCATTTTAGCTTCTGTATTGTGTAGTTTATTTTGATACATGTAAGAATGAGGCATTGGGTATATTTTCGTATATTCGTACTGCAATGGTACTGAAGTACTACAACTATAATGCAGTACCGCTACTGAGATACAACTGAAGTACTTCTACATTAGAACTGCAGAACAACTACTAGTTTTCCTGCTTGGTGGGCAATGGTTTCCAAATGAGGTTTCAGTACTTTCAGTTGTATTGCTGAAGTACTGCAACCATATATTGTATCATATATTGTATAAAGGAGCAGGTTTTTTTTTAAGTGGATTGGAGTTTGTGTATAAAAAGTCAGACCAAAAGTACAAACAAATATGTTAAAGGGGGAGAAGAAGTGGCGCAGTAGGTGTGTGTGAATGAGAGTGTATGTATGTTTCCCAGAGATGGGTTGCGGCTGGTAGGGCATCCGCTGCGTAAAAATGTGTCGGATAAGTTGGCGGTTCATTCTGCTGTGGCGACCCCAGATTAATAAAGGGACTAAGCCAAAAAGAAAATGAATGAATGAATGAACATGTTAAAGACCAATGGCAGCACATTATTGTATCAAGTATATAAAGTTATAATGTTATTAGAAAAAAAAATTTACAATCACAATTGAGCAAAACAGTGTGTTAAAAATCGAAGTTTTTAGGGAACAAATATAGACATGAAAAGATGATTATTTTTGTTTAAGTGTCAGTAGACATAGGTTGTATGGTCAGAAGGATGATTAATCTGTCCATCACTTGCTCAAAACACAGAAAAAAATGCTTATATTGCATTCATGGCATTGTAACTTCTCTTCGGTTTAACCAAGATTGCAACCAGTGTTTCATGCACTTTTTTTCTCCTTTTAGTTTTACATCGCTGTATGAAAGCCTCCTAGCACTGCTCACTTGTTGGCCAATGTCTCTTAATATTGCAGCATTTATTTAACAACAATCTATAGTTTAGATTTACCCCTCACTCCTTGTTCCTTGATTTTGTTTTGTAATCAATATTGTAAATCAAGGAAATGCAAGCGCAATACAGTTGAACACAAAAAAATTATTAGCCCTCCCTTAAATTTTTTTATTATTTTTCGAAGTGATGTTTAACAGAGCATTTTTTACAGTATTTTCTTTTATGTTTTACTATGGAAGAAAGCCTTATTTCGTTTAGTTTGGCTGAAATAAAATAATTTTGTCTTTACACTGAAAAAATGATTCAAAGATGATTTCCTGGATTTACTTAATGCTTTTAAGTTAAGTAGTTGTAAACAATTTATTTGGGCTGAATCTAAACAAACAAATTCAGTTGAACATTCCTATATTTAATTTGTTTGTTTAAATTCAAAACATATAAATTGTTTGCAACAATTTTGCAGACAGCATTTTTTCACTGTAAATAGTTTCTGGGACTCTCATTCAAGCCTAACTGCATCAAGAGGAAGCTGGAGGAGTGTCCTGTTTAAAACCACAGTCTGTAATATGAGCCAAAGCGAAAGTGAAAGCATGAAAGCCCCTACAGTTTATAATCACACGAAAGCACAAAACAGCAGCTGAAAGATGGAGAACTACATGTACGATGTGTGTTTTGAAGCCGGTAATCTCTCTGATTCAGCACTTAAACACATTAAAAGGTACTTTAATGTAAGGCGTCTATCTGGAAGAGGAGACTGTGAAATCTACGAAGTGGATAAAGACATCTACAAGATCAGTTTTACAAGTAAAAAAGGTAAGCATGCTTTATTTACTTGTTTATATTTTCACTAGGAAACTTACAGTTGCATCTCACTTAGATAAACTAAAAAAAAAACAATAAAATGAAATATATTTATCATCTTGATAATTTATGATTTTTGTATTCACAGACCAGGAAGCAGTGCTAGCCCGAGGAGATCATGTCATCAACACACCTGAAAAAGAGGACATCCGTGTTTCAGTAAGGTGTGACAATAATGCTAAAAGCAGAAAACTATCAAACGCATCTGCTAATCAGGTGAGAATCACAATCATAAACAAACTGATATTTAGCTTGGACTTATAACTCTGTTTAAATTTGTTTTCGGCTAATATAAGAGGGCAAAACCTGTTTTTCCTGAAGCCAAGACAAAGGCTGACTCCCTACATTCTTGCAAACAATACCCTGAGAAGTTCTTATAAATCACTTGCTTTACAATAATCATTGCATGGGTCTGTTATAGAGATGTTTACAATTATTTGATGATTGATTGATTGTCGATAAGCCTTTAATCAATAGACCTTATCAATGACCGATTAAGCATGATTATTTTAAGGATAACTTATGACTTTGCACATTAAATTATCAAGTGTGTGCAGTTTACATTACCTTATGAAGACACCCTCTCGACATTACATGATGGGGGACACTAAAAACACTGAATGCGTGAGCACAGCCGAGAGTTGTGAAGGCTTTTTTTCTTGACATGCTCACCGTTGACATGCTTAACATGCTCACATACTATTATTTGTAACCGAAGGGGCGACTCAAAGTAACTGTCATGATAAAACGGCAGCAGGCATTCATTCATTCATTTTCTTTTTGGCTTAGTCTGAGTTCGCCACATCGGAATGAACCGCCAACTTAGACAGCATATGTTTTACACAGTGGATGCCCTTCCAGCTGCAACCCATCTCTGGGAAACATCCATACACACTCATTCACACTCATACACCATGGACAATTTAGCAATTTGAATAAATTAGGTAGGCTAAATTGTCCGTAGTGTATGAGTGTGAATGAGTGTGTGTGAATGTTTCCTAGAGATGAGTTGTTGCTGGAAGGGCAGTCGCTGCGTAAAAACACATATGCTGTATAAGTTGGCGGTTCATTCCATTGTGGCGACCTCGGATTAATAAAGAGACTAAGCCGAAAAAGAAAATGAATGAATGAATGAATGATCATAAAATGTGTCTGGGGCAAAAGTGCAAAATTCGTGCAAGTGAAATTACAAGTGTGGTTTATTCATAAACTAATTTCGAGAGGATCACATGCTTATAATCAACACGGCTGGCTCCTTGTTTGCTCTGTAATCAGCCCTATTAGATGATTACGGAAGCATTATAAATAACCCGAGTTTTTCACTCCAGTTATCTTCGTCTTGAAGCTCGCCCCCTTTCCACCCATACATCCTCCCACTTTTTCTGATCGGGCGACACGGTGGCCCAGTGGTTAGCACTGTTGCCTCACAGCAAGAACACCGCCAGTCCAACCCATCGGGCCGGTTGGTGTTTCTGTGTGGAGTTTGCATGTTCTCCCCGTGTTCGCGTGGGTTTTCCCCGGGTTCCCCGGTTTCCTCCCACCGTCCAAAAACATAAACCATAGCCAATCGACTAAAACAAATTATCACCCAATACAACCTGAGTTTACACTTCTCACGGTGACAAGCAGGGGAGTTCTCGAGACCTACCTGACCTCGAATTCCCCTCTCGTCCTTCTAACGGGAGGGAGCCCCGGGCTCGAGGATATTACGAGCTCAGGGCTCTCTCCCGGGACAGCATGCCAAATACGCTTTATTGATTATCAGCTAAGTGTGAACTCTTGAAAGATTAAATATTGTGTTTTCTACTGTTGGTTTGTCAAGCTCACTCACTTGTGTAAGGCACACTGGTTTTGACCTGTTGTGGTTTTATTTAATAATGTATGTAATTTTTTTTTTTTTTTTTTTTTTTAGAAATCTGCGAGCTCTAAAGGTGTGGAGAAGGTATTTAAACTGGACCAATATCTTCTACGATTCCTCAGTGACTGTAAGAAGCCATATTCAGAATTGGAGAAACTCCTCTCAGCTCTTTCTAGCACCTTTGAGATCAACATTGAGACTGAAGAGTTGGTGGTGTTGAGGGACCCAGCAGGTGAAGATGCTTCTTCACTAAAAGAATGGGAACTTGGTGTGGACCAAGTGATTGAGAACCTAAAGATTCACAATAGTATCCACTTTGAGTTTGAAAGAGACAAATACGCAATTCTAGAAGAAAACCATTTCCTCCAAAATGAGGACTTAAAAATCTATTTTGAACAAGGCTCATGTGTGGCTGTGGTGGTCGGAGAACGAAATCAAGTGGACAAGATTTTGAAATTCACAAGCGACCTGCAGGAAAAACAGCAGGTCAAAGAAGAGTGTCAGATCTCAGAGAAACGATTTGCCCTCATTAAAGAGCAGTTTGAGTCATGCATAAACTCGGATTTACCTGCACTTCAGATTGCACCAAAGCGAGCAGGTGTAATCCTTTTGAAGGGTCCAGAGAAAGATGTCCAAGAAGGAAAAGAGAAGCTTGCAAAGTTGGCACAAGGGATCCAAGAGAAGAAGATCCCATCAAAATATGCCCTTATGAACTTCTTGGATTCAAGCGATGGTATAAAACACTTCCAGAGAAGATTTCAGCAGAGCCTCTGCAGCCCAGTAATGCTCGAGACTTCAGGATCAGATCTGCTTCTGTTGAGTTTGTCTGATGAAGCACTTCAGGAAGCGGCCAGAGTCATTAAGAGAGACCTGAGCTTAGAGATTATACATTTGGAAAACACTCAGAAGTCATCAGCGTTTACTACGCTAAAGGAAGAGTTGAGTAAAGCGGTCAAGCAGGCCAATCGTGAAAGTGTAAAAGTGGAGCTTAAATACCAGAATGAGTCAAGCTCTGATGCCAAAGTGCAACTGGTCGGCTTCACTACTGAAGTTAATGAGCTGAAGAACATGTTACTTGAATATAAAAGAAACCATCAGATGCATGAAGTCCGTCTGGCGCTTCAATTCCCAGAGATGGCAAAGCATTTCTCTGAGATCATGTCAATGGCTGGTGTCAAGAAGAACAGTGTGAAAATAAAGCCAACATGTTCATCTTCCCCATGCATCCACCTTAAAGGACCTCACTGTGCAGTTGAGAGTTTAAAGGAAACCCTTGATTCATATCTCTGCAGTCTTGTGACTAAAAGATTTGAGGTGAAAGGACCTGGAGTTCAACAGTTTTTTCTAGGTGATGGTGCAGAGACACTGAAATTAGTGAAGAATTCTTATATGGTTGGGATTCTGCCCATCAATGATGAGCAACCAAGATATCAAGTGCCCAGTTACTCAACCAGCTTGAGTATTCTAGGCTCAGCATCTGCTCCATCAACCCATCAGTCTCCTGACTATGAGAATATAATACACATTAAAGTTGTGGTTGGAAGTCTTGAGCAACAAAAGGTATGTCTGATAAATTTATCTCCATTTCAGAAGATCCATATTTTAACATACTTAATAACCCCTTACCACTTAGAAAAACCCAAAGTTGCTTGGTTGATGGATGTACATTGTGTACAGCAATTTGCAATGTCAAGTGTAAATTTTAAATAAATTCTAGACACTTTTTAAGAATGTGCTTATGTTTATTTCCATTAAATATTTGCTCAGTCCTTCGCTTTTGTCTAATCTATGGTCAGAATGAAAACTGCAGACAGTCTTACCGAAAATAAGATCCAATTTCTGGACCGCTGTAATTTGTTCTTTAAAAACCACACAAAATAACGTAATTAATTTGTGATTTCTTTTTCATCATGAATACAGGCTGATGTGTTTGTTGTGCCAATGGTCCAAGCTAATATGACCTCAACATTGATTGGATCATCTCTGTTCAAAAAATCAGGACAGCAGCTTCAAACTAACTTCAACACTGTGAAGGGTCGTGGAACTCTTACACCTGGAGACGTGCTCATAGTGGATGCCACACCAGGGTTGGGATGCTCAAAGGTGTTCTTCATTGAATGTGCACCAAAGGGGAAAAAACTAACTGAAAAAGTAAGAGGAGAAAACCTGAACAGAGGGTGTTTTATAGTATTGATTTGATATATATATATATTTTTGTTATAGGTACTTCGCTGTGCGCTTGTCTGTGTTTTTACACTATGTGAGCAGAATTCTTTTGGTTCAGTTGCACTGCCGGTTATTGGACCTGGAGAAGTGTTGTCCATACCAGTCAAAGATTCTGTTAATATCCTTACTCAGGAGATCTGTAAATTTTTATCTCAGCCCACTGTTTTCCTGCACACCATCTATATCCCAATAATGCCTAATTACTCCCATTCTGAAGAGGTAAGCAATCAGTGTGTTACACGCTCTTCATACAATGAATTTTAGTAATTGTGTAATGGTACTTTCTAACTCTTTTTTTTTTCTAACTCTAATTTTCAGATGTTCGAGACAGTCCTTGGGAATTTCAGTAAAAAAATGGTGGACAAAAAAGGACAAGGTAAGAGATTTAATAGCAATTATAAATTGTGTTTATTAAGTACTGCTGTTTGGACTGTCGTAATCGAAGCAACAAATTGCAAAATATAAAAGAATTGAGTAGCTATTGCACATAAAAGGCAATAATATGAAAAAAAGTAGTTAACAAATTATGAACATTATCAGCATTTTAAATCTTCACAACAATCTTTATGAATCAGCAAAAATGACAGATGTGTTTTTATGCCTCCACATCTTCCTCTGTCACCACAGCTCTGTTTCTCTCACTGACCTCTGACCTTGATGAGGTCATCATGGCAGTAAATGGGATCCAACTTCATCTAGTGTTTGGTGACATCACTAATGAGACGACTGATGCCATCGTAAACACCACAGACTTTAAAGACTTCCAGACAAACGGTACTCATGCAAACCTTAATTTAATAGCCCAAACATCTTACATTTACATTTAGCAGACGCTTTTGTCCAAAGCATCAACAAGAAGAGGCAATTCATACAAGCAGTGCTAATTACAAAGAGCTGTTTGTGCTCAGAGAATTAAGTGCTAGTGTTAGGTTTATTTATTTTTTTATTTTTTTATTTTGAGAGAGAGAGAGAAGAGTGTTTCTACAAGTGGTTTGTTAAATGCACAATGTTGTTGTTTTTTTAATAGAGTGATTTTAAGAAAGTGTCTGGTGCAAATGTGCAAAACTAGTTTCAGTTAAAAGTGTCATAGATAAAAAAGTGTGTTATGTACAGATGGTTTGTCAAGCTCACTCACCAGGGGTCCGTTCTTCATACCTCGCTTAAAAGATTATTTGGCAGATCCTGGATCTTTTCATCTCGATAACTGATCTGTCGCTAATTTGGTTCTTCAAACAAGTTCGCAAATCAGATTAGAATGTCTGGATAAACCGATCTGAGATCGCTGCATGTGTTGTGAAGGACAGATCTATCGATCCTCGAAATCATGATCAGCAATGCAACGATTGGCTGACGGCACAGCAGCGTAATGACATCATCTGATTAATATTCAATTATCCATGTGAGCAAAATTACATCAAATTAGCAGAAACGGCTTGTTAAATATGACACACAATAACCTTCCACATTTGTTGTGAGCTGCAGGCTTTACACTTTCATGTGTCAAGAGTATTCATCATGTATGTCAATGCAAATCAGTGTATTTAGTTCCACATTTAGAGAAGATTTTCTTGATTATAGTAGCCGTTTTTTTAATCATTTTTTTAATAACTGGTTGTTTACAAAAGCATTATGATACTGATAAAGGCGTCTGCAACTTTTGTGAAGCATCAGATCACTGTCATGTTAACTGTCAAAGCATGTTTATGACTGCATAAATGTATTATTGCTTAAAAAAAACTCCATTGTACTAAAGCGATCTTCGATGGTGCAGATTGCATAAGTTTTATTAATATGTATAACTTAATTTATTTTATTAATAATTATAACTTTATATATATAGTTTAAAAATAAGTAACATTTTCCCAAGTGTATATAACTTTTACTGTAAGAAAAAAACTTTCTGTATTATCTTTGCTTGAACTGAGCCGATCTAATCCTGTTTATATGAATTGAACCTGCTCCCGATCAGGTTTGACCTAGCAGAACTGTTGCTATGACAACAATTCTCAGATCAGTTTTGAAGAACGAAACGATCCTGGATCATGTCAAATCGCCAATATCCAAATCCAGCTAACTGAGTAATCCACGTACGAGGAACGGACCCCTGAGGCACACTCAGAATTGATAATGTTATGGGGCTTTGTGTGAGATCTTTATATATGTTTAGACCCTAAATAAGTGTTTGTTTGTGGCCCTTTGCAGGAGTGTGTAAGGATATCCTTACAAAAGCAGGTCCCCATGTTCACGCTCAGCTGAAAGGTGGTAAGAAAAGTAAACTCCATTGACTCTTTTAAGAAAAATAGTGTTTAATTTATTTCATGTATAATTGGATATCACCAGTATATTTACAGTGTATAATTTTACTGTATATTCAAGTGCAGTATAAATAGCCTTTGTAAACATTCACAAACTTCTGTCACAAAGTTTTATGGATCAGTGAATAGACTCATTCAACAGGCTGGACAATGGGATTTTAGAATGGCTGAAGAAATTTCATACCCCAGATTTACACTTTAAATCTTTATACTTTGTCACTGTCCTTAAATCCATTAGGTTTTACTCTGTCAGCTATTGCTTTTTAATTATAAAAAACACCAAATATATATATATTTAAATATATTTTACAAATATCCGATCATTTCCTTCTGTCTCTCAACATCCACATTACTCCTGAGCCTACACACACTCCAACACTGGTTACCTTTCGCAGAAACCTACGATCTCTCTCACCCAATAGCCTATCCACCATTGTTTCAGACTCTCTTCCTCCATCTCACAAACTCACTGCACTTGATTCGAACAGTGCCACTAATACACTCTGCTCCACACTAGCATCATGTCTAGACCGATTATGTCCGCTTGCATCCAGGCCAGCCCGTGCCAGTCCTTCTGCACCCTGGCTCTCGGATGCTCTCCGTGAGCATCGCTCAAAACTTCGGGCTGCGGAGAGAATTTGGCGGAAAACTAAAAATCCTGCACATCTCTTAACATACCAAACTCTTCTGTCCTCTTTCTCAGCTGAGGTTACTTCGGCAAAGCAGACATATTACCGTCTGAAAATCAACAATGCCACTAATCCTCGCCTACTTTTTAAAACATTTTCCTCCCTCCTCTATCCTCCTCCTCCACCCGCATCCTCCACACTTACTACTGATGACTTTGCTACATTCTTCTGCACCAAAACTGCAAAAATCAGTGCTCAATTTGCTGCACCTACAACAAACACGCAAGATACACCACCACACACACTCACCTCTTTTTCTCAGCTCTCTGAGTCTGAGGTGTCCAAACTCGTGCTATCTAGCCATGCAACCACCTGTCCACTCGATCCCATTCCCTCTCATCTCTTGCAAGCCATCTCTCCTGCAGTCATACCAACACTGACTCACATAATTAACACATCTCTTGACTCTGGTCTATTCCCCACTACATTTAAGCAGGCTAGGGTAACCCCCCTGCTAAAGAAACCCAACCTGGACCATACGCTACTTGAAAACTACAGACCAGTATCCCTGCTTCCATTCATGGCCAAGATTCTGGAGAAAGTAGTGTTCAATCAAGTGCTGGACTTTCTTACTCAAAACAATCTCATGGACAACAAGCAATCCGGCTTTAAGAAAGGCCACTCAACTGAGACTGCCCTGCTCTCGGTCGTGGAGGATCTCAGACTGGCTAAAGCAGACTCTAAATCATCAGTCCTCATTTTGCTGGACTTGTCAGCTGCTTTTGACACTGTCAACCACCAGATCCTGCTATCTACGCTCGAGTCAGTGGGCGTTGCGGGCACTGTTATACAATGGTTCAGATCTTACCTCTCTGACAGGTCATTCAGGGTGTCTTGGAGGGGAGAGGTGTCCAACCTACAGCATCTAAACACTGGGGTACCTCAAGGCTCTGTTCTTGGGCTACTTCTCTTCTCCATCTACACGTCATCTCTAGGACCAGTCATCCAGAGACATGGATTCTCCTACCACTGCTATGCTGATGACACCCAGCTATACCTCTCTTTTCATCCTGATGATCCCTCTGTTCCAGCTCGCATCTCAGCCTGCCTGTTGGATATTTCACACTGGATGAAAGATCATCATCTTCAACTGAACCTCGCAAAAACGGAAATGCTTGTAGTTTCTGTCAACCCGACTGTACACCATAACTTTTCAATCCAGATGGATGGGGCAACCATTACTGCATCCAAAATGGTGAAAAGCCTTGGAATAACGATTGATGACCAACTAAACTTCTCTGACCACATTTCTAGAACTGCTCGATCGTGCAGATTCGCACTCTATAACATCAGAAAGATCCGACCCTTCTTATCTGAACATGCAGCTCAACTCCTTGTTCAAGCTCTTGTTCTCTCCAAACTGGATTACTGCAACTCTCTACTAGCTGGGCTTCCAGCTAACTCTATCAAGCCTCTTCAACTGCTCCAGAATGCAGCAGCACGAGTGGTCTTTAATGAACCTAAACGAGCACGTCACTCCGCTGCTAGTCCATTTGCACTGGCTGCCAGTTGCTGCTCGCATCAAATTCAAAGCTCTGATGTTTGCCTACAAAGTGACTTCTGGCCTTGCTCCATCTTATCTGCTCTCACTTCTGCAGATCTATGTGCCCTCCAGAAACTTGCGTTCTGTGAATGAACGTCGCCTCGTGGTTCCATCCCAAAGAGGGAAGAAATCACTTTCGTGAGCGCTCATGCTCAATCTGCCCAGTTGGTGGAATGAACTCCCTAACTGCATCAGAACAGCAGAGTCACTCGCTACTTTCAAGAAACTACTAAAAACCCAACTATTTAGTCTCCACTACACTTCCTAATCTGCAATTGCCTCTCTGAATATCACACTAACTGTACCAAAAAAAAAAAAAATATATATATATATATACTAATACTACTAATACTTCCCTTCTTAGACTTTACAGACCTGAAACTTGCTTATAGCACTTATTCATTGTTGCTCTTGGTTGTGTAAATTGCTTCCTTGTCCTCATTTGTAAGTCGCTTTGGATAAAAGCGTCTGCTAAATGACTAAATGTAAATGTAAATGTACTTGTGTGTGCAGGACAGTATATCTATATTATGTAAATGGTGATACCAAATTATAGTAAACTGTGACATATTATAGCCAAAAAGTATTAATCCAGTGGACTAAAAAAGTAACAGGAGTCTGAAAAAACTGAAAATGCAGATTCATATTTTCATCTTAAACCATCCTTTATCAGCTCAGGTCGCAAGTGGGCAGATCTTTACGACCCCACCGGGAGGCTTCCCATGTAAGACCATCATGCATGTTTGTGGAGAGAGAAGCCCCAGCGTCATCAAGACCTTAGCAAAAGAAATAGTGGTTCAGTGTGAGAGCGGCCAGTACCAGTCTGTGGCCATTCCTGCTATCTGTGCTGGTCAGTACTGTAGTTTCATTTGCACTTCATGCAACTGCCATTTCCTGTTTTACTCAGAAATGGAATTTTAAACATTTTAAATATATATAGTTTTAAGATTTTTTCTTTGCATGCATGATAATAATTGTTTTTAATAAAAGTGAAACATTTAATGTTTGTGAACTTAACAGGACAAGAAGGAATGGATCCAAATGTGGTGGCCAAGTCCATTCTAGATGGAGTAAAGGAGGGGGTTCAAGAAGTGAATCTTCAATATCTCAGAAATATTCGCATCATTCTGCTGAAAATTAATGTTTTCCTGGAATTCAAAGCAGTGGCACAGCAAGTCTTTAGTGACAATACACAGAAAACAGGTGATAATGGGCTATTTTTTTCTGTAATTTGCAATTAGTAGAATACATTTTTATAATTTGCATATGATTCTAACGTAATCTGCATCAGAGTGTAATTTTGAGCGTAGCATATGATCAGTGGGGCCCCTAGAAAATTTTCTTAGGGGTGGCCAAAAGAGGCCACACCAAATCTTGGGGTGGCACACACAAAAAAAATATAAGGTTCATTAGTTAATGCATTTACTAACATGAACTAATCATGAACAACACATGTACAGCATTTATGGTCCCACTTTATATTAAGTGGCCTTTACTAATATGTACTTACACAGAAATTAATAATTAGTTACAATGTTCTTTTTATGTAAATACATGTATTTACTGTGTACTTATGCTTGATTAAATACATGTTTGTAATTACATCTGTAAATAACTTCTGTAATTACATTTGTAAATACACTGTTGACCATTCCCTACACCTTAACCCACCCTTAAACCTACCCATACCATCAAACCTGTCCATAACCCAATCTCTATCCCAACTCAAGAGCACCACAAGTGTTCTCAAATACATTATAAACACAGTAAGTACATTGTATTTATTTTTTGATGCAAGTACAAAGTAGTTAAGGACACTTAATATAAAGTGGGACCGCATTTATTAATCATAATTGAACATTTACTAATGCATTATTAACATTCAAGTCCATGCTTGTTAACATTAGTTAATGCACCATGAGTTAACATGAACTAACAATGAACAACTGTATTTTCAATAACTAACGTTTACGAACATGAATAAACACTGTAGTAGATGTATTGTTTATTGTTTGTTCATGTTAGTAAATGCATTAATTAACATTAACTAATGAACCTTATTGTAAAGTGTGGCCAATGTATTTTTGTTTCTGGTAAATGAAATAATGTGGAATTAGTTCATTTAATTAATTACTCTTGAAATATTGCAATTTACTCCTTGAAATTATTCAGCAAGTAGATGTGAAAACCCAATAAAAATCAATATTTAATTTAAAAACACTCTTCATAAATAACTTTTCACAGGAATATGTTTTTCACATGCATTTATTGTACAGCATACAGTATGCGTGTATATGTATATGTGTGTGTGTGTGTGTGTGTGTGTGTGTGTGTGTGTGTGTGTGTGTGTACGTGTTTTTGTGACATATCAGGACACAAATCTGTATAATGACATGGGTATGACACAGGTATTACAAAAAGGAGGTGAAATATGAGGACATTGGTGACGTCCTCATTTCTCAAAATGGTTATAAATCACACTGAATGAGTTTAATCAGAGAGTAAAGCTGCACACAGTCTCCTGTGATGGTTGGGTTTAGGGGTGGGGTGGGGTGAGGGCAATACAATATACAGTTTGGACAGTATAAAATGAATGGAAACCTATGTAATGTCCCCACTTTTCACAAAAACAAACATGTGTGTGTGTGTGTGTGTGTGTGTGTGTGTGTGTGTCCCAAGTCTAAAATTAATGAAGATTAATGAGTTAATTAATAAAACAAACAAATAAACAAACTGAACAAAAGGCATTACTATATACCTTATAATATCAATTATCCATATTCCTTTTTGAGCCACAATATTATTAATGCAGCTTCTTCTATTGATGTACCTTAAGGTAAATTTTAAATTGCCATTGCTGTCTATTGAAGGTGTGTGCGTGCTGTCAACGATGACCAGGGAGGGCAGTGGTTGTTCTAGTTTAAATTACACCCTGGGCAAACCACCCCATCCGCCTGCAAAAGATGAATTGCCACTCTAAATTAATACACTTATATAAAGTAAATCGTATCCCAATGCTTTTACTAGGTTTTTTTTTTTTTTTTGCCCCTGCATATGATGATATAATGCACATGATATAATTAATATACTGAATGCATCAATGTTTAAATAAATATGCTTGCAAAGATAGAATGAGCTTTTTTATTACCCTGTCTGTTCCTAGATAAAAGGCATATTAATTTAATAAATTAGTTTTTCATTATTTCTATGCAGAGGCAGTACGATTTTGTTTAATTTTTAAAACATTGTTTTTAGAGGGTTTCTTTATCAGTTCTGCACATAACCTTTTTCAGTTTCTGCACCGCTTCTACCTACTTGTATAGTTACCAAAGGATGCAGTGCAGACAAGGGTAAATTAAAGCCCCATTTACACAACCAGTGACACACGGTGACAAAGATCCCGTTCAGAATTAGACAATTTAACTAGATATAGACAGCGACCATTGGTGGCCGTATTTGGGTGTGTTAAATGACAAGCTGAGAAACCTTTAAGATTTTGCAAATGAAAAGCGACTTCCATGAACAACAGCTAACAAAAGAATCAATAAATCTCACATGATCCTCTATCAGCTTCAGTACCAAACTGTTGTATTTTCTATGCTGTGGACCTACTGGCATTTACTGAAAGCCATAATGGAAAAAGAGCACACATATTTTTCTTGTTCATCTATGACATACTGTGAAAGTGATTGTTCACCCCCCAATTATTATTTTTTGTTCTTAAGTGGTTCCACACCTTTATGAGTTTTTTTTTTTTATTCGGTTGAACACCAAAGAAGATTTTTTGAAGAATACTGAAAACCTGTAACCATAGTAGGAAAAACAAATACTATGGAAGTCAATGTTTACAAGTTTCTTTTCTAACAGAAGGAGTCTAACAAGTTTGTGACAAATAAAAGGTGAGTAAATGATAACAATTATTAGTTTTGGGTGAACTATCACTTTAAGCAATTACAGTATGTACTGGTTCCATTAATATTTAGTGTTTTTTTCCTCAAGTGTTTATTTTCAGCTCAGAACACAGTGAATTCATTCTGTCTGTAAATATCATTCATAAACATTAACAAAATCAACTTTAGATTGGGAAAGCCTGCATAAAACTTCAGTCGCCACACAGGGAAAAAGGCAGCTACAAAGTTGCTGGTAGTGTGAATGGGGCTTTAGACCCAACAGGATTAACCAGATCTTAATGCTTACCAGTTGGACTTTGGTTCTTTAGCTATCACTACCATTGTAAAATTTTCAATTCTTGTTATATTTTCAATGCTTTGCAGTGTTTCCACAAGAGGCTCATTGTCAGTTTTTCATCTTTTCAGCTCCTGCATCACTTGTACCTGCCATTGTTACCACCAGAGGACACAGTTCAAACAGCAGCAGACCAAAAGCTTTACCAAAATTGAGCCGTTCCTTACCAGTTGGTTTGAACTTCAGTTCTTTAATGACACATAGTATGTCCATTGCATTATAAACCAAACATGCATTGTTTAACTTTTTTGTGTGCTTTTTCTTTCAGAAGCTTGTTTTCAATTTTTCACTTTTACCTTTTTCAGCTTCTGCATTACAACGGAGCAGTTCCTTACCAGTTGATTTGATCAGTGGATCAACATCATTGACCAGATCAAAACCACTTTCTTTACCAGCCACACCTGACTTGAGTTATCTATTGGTATCTTTGCCGGACACAGAGGACAAGGCAGCATTCCAGGTGATTGGTGACCGTGATAAAGACGTGTCTGATGCCTGTAGAGAGCTTCAGCGGGCGTACGACAGTCAGTGTTCAACACAATCTTTCCTCTCTGATGAGATTGAGCGTCTCACTAAGGATGAGCTGGACAAGCTGCTGTCTAAAGTAGATTCACTGCACCTTAAGCTAGAAACCAACAGCTCTGGAGAATGGGTGGTTAAAGGGCTAAGAGATGGAGTGAATGAGGTGGCGAGACTAATACAAGATGCACTTCGCAGACAGGTGAGATCGTAAAATGTCAAAATTCTGCCAAAAAAATGTTTTCAAGCAGCACAAATTATGCACACAAATGTATTTGTATAGCACTTTTCACAATAATTATTGTTCCAAACAGCTTTTAAAGGTGCACTTTGTCAATAAAATCAAATTTAGAAAAATTAAGGTAATTAGTGTCCATAACTTTAACTTATTAACTAGTAAATAATAGCTTTTAACAGTTAAAGTTATTAAATATATAAGCATAGTTAACCTGCAGTTATATAATACACAGGTCATGTCTATGTGTACACGTTCAATTAAGTTTTGTATTGAGTGTACGTATAGTCCTCGATGGTTGGCCTCATCTATTCTGAAGTCTTGGATCGCATCAATGGCACTATGCAATCTCTAGATGCCTCAAGTCGGGTATCCAACAATGAAAATCGGGTAGAACAATGAAAATAATTAGCGTATCGGCAGCTTATAATGTATTTAAACAAGAGAAACTGAATGTCAATGTGAAAATGAAGTGATATAAATAAAAAAGGAGTTATATAAACAAACATGGAAAAAAAAACAATACACAGAAGTGTTTTAAACAAAGTGCCTGGTGTATTAAGACATGAGGAGTGTGTCCTACAGATTGCAGTCAAGCCCACACTTCACCATTGCTTGACTCAAAAGATAGGTCTGTAATCTAGTTTTGAACTGATAGACATACCTGTCAACATTGGGATGTGAAGATAAGGGAATTGCCCACCATAATAAAGAATTTGTTTTGAGGATTTCATAGGAAGGGTGACGGCACCTGTAATGAAAAGGAAGAGACATTAAAAAGAAATTAAAATAAATTTTAATGTTTATTTCAAAGGGTTTTCATTCCTAATCTAAGCGAAAGCACATAACAGACTCACATTTAGGAGCAAGGGGCGACCCCTGGTGGTTCGGTGGTATGGGTTGCGTATAGAGAGGTTCGGCTTTTTAATGTTTATTTACCACCCTTCAGACTGAAAATAAGGCAGAAATACTGGAAAATACCTTTATGGGTTGATAGTGGGATAGAACTGTAAAGTACGGGAGAATCCCAGGGAAAATGGGAGGGTTGACAGGTTTGCTGATAGAGTGTGTCTGAGCCTCGGACATTATCAAGAAGGCTATTCCAGAGTTTTGTAGCCATATATGAGAAGGCTCGACCTCCTTTAGTGGACTTTGCTATAATATCAAATAATATCTATTTGAATGCATTTTTCTTTATCATAATTTATTTTCATGATTCAAAGCTGAGTGTCATTTCAGAAATCTTTCTAATGTGCTTCTTTTTTAACCAAGAAACAGCTATTATTATTATTATTATTATTATTATTATTATTATTATTATCATGTTATTGTTTTTGTTTTTTTAAGTTGAAATTTGTTTTGGTGATTCACATTCCCAGTGTATGCACCAACATAAATAGACTCTCATAATATCCTCAGTCCTTTTACAAACATATCCATACGTAAATAAGAACCTTGCAATTTTAATGTATAATTTTCTGTTACTTCCTACGATTTCCTCCCGATTTTTTTTTTAACTGTGCCATGTACAGGCTGTTATTGCATAAAAATTACCAATAGGCCTACAACTGATATAAGATCTCTCAGGGAGTCATTTTGAGCCAGTAATATATTACAAAATGTCAAAATAATATTTAGTGTTTAAGAGTGTTTTCACACCTGCCTTATTTAGTTCGGATGAATCATGCTAGAGTTAGTTTTTCCTCTTGGAGCGCTTCGTTGGGCAGACGTAAATGCAGCAATCGTTTTCAAGTGCGCACCAAAAGCGGACCAAAAAAGCGTACCAAGAGGTGGGCACTGTACGCTTTCAAACGAACCCTGGAGTGGTTCGCTTGTGGTGAGAACATGATCCAAACTAAAACAGACCCAACCGTAAAAAATACTGCGCCTTTTTGGACTAATCTAGCTGCTGTAGGCGGATGCTCTGTCCCATCTTATGGGGTGTGGAGAAAAAAATATTTGTTAATAGCGCTTTACCAACTGTTTTAAACAGAGAGAGGGGGGGGGGGGGGGGGGCATTACCTGATGGATCATTGATAATATTTCCAGTAGATGACCTTGTCGCAGTTTAGCTAAATTAATTCACGCCTCATCCTGAAGTGACGTCCGATGCACCTTCGCCATTTTGTCACGTTTAGCATGATCAAAACAGGAACAAAAACAAAAAGGTGCAGATCCAAGTGCAGATTTCCTGACAGTGAAACAAACAAGGTGATCAAAAATACAAAGTAACAAACAAACGACAAAACCAGAAACTAAAACAGAGACCAGGCTCAGAAACAATAACACTACAAACTAGACTTAGGCAAAAATACAAAAACACGATCAGGAACAACGAACTATGAATACAAGACTTACTGTGGAACTAGGAACAAGCGAGACATGGAAGACCAGAAAACAAAGCGATGACAAACAAAGGTGGAATGGTTCAGATAATCAACGGTAACACAGAAAAGATGAGATGACGGGTCAGTGTAAGTGTTCCGGTGTATGCGCGTGGTATGTATGAGAATGTAGTTCTTTCCTGGGACGCTGCAGTGCCTACAAAGTCCTAGTGCACTACAGCGCCCTCAGGTGGTCACTCACGGATGTGACACATTTGCAATGCATTAAAACATTGTTTTTTAGCTGCAAATGTATAGTTTACATTCTCAAAATGTGTAGTTTGTCTAAAGCAATGTATACAAACTTTATAGTATACTATGACCAAGGATACAATAAGCCAGCAGAAGTCATCCCTTCATAGTAAAAAGTGACATTTTGTGTCTGCTGGTTTGTTTACTTGTGAGAGTTCCCCTGGCATTTTCCTGCCTGTTAATTCTGACCAATCGAAAAGCAGCTTTGGAAATACCTTCAATAACATCTGGCCAATGAGGGATGTAGATTTTGTCACATGACTGCTGTTGTGATGAGTCAGAAGCCATTGAATCCATTTGCAAGCTTTATTGGCACAATCACACAACTGTAAAAAAGAGTGGCGAACCAGGAATCAGACTGTAGAACAGGCAGAGTTCGGGGCAGGCAGAGAACATTCACAATTGATAAAGCAGGCTAAGAGTTCAGTACACAGATCAGGCAGAAATGGAATGAAACAGTCAGTAATGACTGCTAGGCAAATCAAGACTTTGCAACGATCAGTAACGTGAGTATGGCTTATATGCACGGAGATGATGAGAGACACCTGTGCCGCAATCAGTGACAGGCAGAAGGGCTTATGGGAATTTGAGTCCGATTAGAATTCCGGTGATGACTCCCTCTGGTTGTGCACAAGAGGGGTAAATGCATTCTCACTTACAACAACTGCATTTTGGTTCTTTTCACTTGACTGCGTGAGACCCATCGAAGATGAAAACATGACCTCTCTGGACAGGAATTTAAAACATGGACCAATCGCTTGCTTTTTTAATATCTAATCTTTTTGTTTAATCCCGCCCATTTTCGCAGCGCCATACGACAGAATTTTGCAGGCGCAAACTCTAGTGTGACCGCAGCTTTATTGTGTGTCAAGTAGCTGCACAACAAGCAGTATAATACAGTGGGGTCGTTTTATTAGTTGAATTTTCTTTTAATATCTCCACACAGCCTCTAGTTTGGGAACCACTGCCCTGGATAATCAAAATCTGAGAATTTAATCCACATATTTGCCATTTAATGTGATTACAGTTATGCACATATAATTAAGTAGAGTTTTGAGAGGGTCACCAAAATATAATGCATTAATATTTTAAGTGAAGTTTCATAAACTAATTTCGAGAGGAGCACGTGATATGATTGAGCACTGCTGGCCACTCATCCATAATCAGTAACAATCCAATCAGAGTGATCCAAGCTTACTATAAATGGATCATTGTCTCCTTACTGCTCCATCTTCGTTTTGGAAGAATCCCCCCTTCCACCCCATCTCCTCCTTTTCCCCCCTTTTTACTGAAGGTGGAGTTATCGAGACATACCTGATCTTGGATCCCCTGATATGCTTATTGACCAGGCGGGAGCCCTGGGCTCAAATAACTCCGAGCTCAGGGTTCTCTCCCGGGACAGCATGCCAAACCTGCTTAAATGCTAAGCATCTAAGTGGGAACTCTTGACTACTATTGACCTCAGCATATGACGGATGTATTTTTCACTAGTAAACTTGATACAAATATAATCATTTTCACTCAATGACTGGACATAATTGTTACAATATAATTAATCATTTGTATTAATCATTCCTTTTGATCAAAAATGGATTTTTTTCAACATAATAGTTTTAATAACTCATTTCTAATAACTAGTTTATTTTATTTTTGCCATGATGACAGCACATAATATTTTACTAGACACTATTCAAGATAATAGTAATCAGCTTAAAGTAAATTTTAAAGGCTTCACTAGGGTGATTAGGCAAGTCATTGTATAATGATAAAAAAATATTGCTAAAGCGGGCTAATAATATTGACCTTAAAATGATTTTTTTTTTAATTTAAATGCTTTTATTCTAGCGGAAATAAACAACATTTGGGAAATAAGAAAGAAAGGCGAATAATTTTGACTTCAAATATACTTAAAATGCTCTGACTGAAACATTTAAACATTTTATTTTCTCTGACTGTAAAACATTTTATCTTTCTCAAACCTTCAGGTAAGAGAGAAGGAACAGGATAACCTCTTCACTCAAGTGACGTGGTGCATTCTGGGAGTGCGGGGCATTTGGCAGAAGGTTCCAGAAGAGGCCAATCATAAACTTGAGAGAGCTGATGTAAATGATGGGATTGTGGATGCACAAGGTGTGAAATGGACTGTGGATATAAAGAAAATGGAGGCCACAGCATGTGTTTCAGGACAGGTGACAGCTCTCAAACGCCTGGAGAACCTTCCAGGTGAGGACGCTTTCATTAAACCTCACCACAATTATTATAAAGTCTGCATAAAATCTTTTAAAAAAACATGGTAACACTTTATTTTGATTTGAGTATTTGTAAACTGTCTACTTAATATCTGTTGATACCGCTCCTACAAAAAACCCTAAGCCCAACCCAGATGCAATGTAATTTAAATTTAACAAACAGACCATCAAAACAAAGTGTAACCAAAAAATCATCACAATCACATATTTATATGTGCAAAAATGTTTGTTATAAGCGATGTACAGTATCTGTGCTCTTCATTAGGCTCCAAAAATAAATTTATCCTCATAATAATAATAAGTCAAATACCATAACCTTCCTTCCCCCTCTAAATGACTTTTTTTTTACTACTGGTCACATGGAATGCCTTTAGGGTGAGACTATCAGGCCTTTAGGGTGGGACTATCAGGCCTTTAGGGTGGGACTATCAGGCCTTTAGGGTGGGACTATCAGGCCTTTAGGGTGGGACTATCAGGCCTTTAGGGTGGGACAATTAGGCCTTTAGAGTGGGACTATCAGGCCTTTAGGGTGGGACTATCAGGCCTTTAGGGTGAGACTATCAGGCCTTTAGGGTGGGACTATCAGGCCTTTAGGGTGGGACAATTAGGCCTTTAGAGTGGGACTATCAGGCCTTTAGGGTGGGACTATCAGGCCTTTAGGGTGGGACAATCAGTTCTTTAGGGTGGGATTATCAGGTCTTTAGGGTGGGGCTATCAGGCCTTTAGGGAGGGACTATCAGGCCTTTAGGGTGGGACTATCAGGCCTTTAGGGTGGGACAATCAGTTCTTTAGGGTGGGATTATCAGGTCTTTACGGTGAGACTATCAGGCCTTTAGAGAGGGACTATCAGGCCTTTAGGTTGGGACTATCAGGCCTTTAGGGTGGGACTATCAGGCCTTTAGGGTGCGACTATCAGGCCTTTAGGGTGGGGCTATCAGTCCTTTAGGCTGAGACTATCAGGCCTTTAGGGTGAGACTATCAGGCTTTTAGGGAGGGACTATCAGGCCTTTAGGCTGGGACTATCAGGCCTTTAGGGTGGGACTATCCGGCTTTTAGGGAGGGACTATCAGGCCTTTAGGCTGAGACTATCAGGCCTTTAGGGTGAGACTATCAGGCTTTTAGGGTGAGACTATCAGGCTTTTAGGGAGGGACTATCAGGCCTTTAGGGTGGGACTATCAGGCCTTTAGGGTGAGACTATCAGGCCTTTAGGGTGGGACTATCAGGCCTTTAGGGTGCGACTATCAGGCCTTTAGGGTGGGACTATCAGGCCTTTAGGGTGAGACTATCAGGCCTTTAGAGTGGGACTATCAGGCCTTTAGGGTGCAACTATCAGGCCTTTAGAGTGGGACTATCAGGCCTTTAGGGTGCGACTATCAGGCCTTTAGGGTGGGACGATCAGGCCTTTATGGTGGGACTATCAGACCTTAAGGTTGGGACTATCAGGCCTTAAGGTTGGGACTATCAGGCCTTTATGGTGGGACTATCAGGCCTTTAGGGTGGGACTATCAGGCCTTTAGGTTGGGACTATCAGGCCTTAAGGTTGGGACTATCAGGCCTTTAGGGTGGGACTATCAGGCCTTTAGGGTGGGACTATCAGGCCTTTAGGTTGGGACTATCAGGCCTTTAGGGTGGGACTATCAGGCCTTTAGGTTAGGACTATCAGGTCTTTAGGGTGGGACTATCAGGCCTTTAGGTTGGGACTATCAGGTCTTTAGGGTGGGACTATCAGGTCTTTAGGTTGGGACTATCAGGTCTTTAGGGTGGGACTATCAGGTCTTTAGGGTGCGACTATCAGGCCTTTAGGTTGGGACTATCAGGCCTTAAGGTTGGGACTATCAGGCCTTTAGGGTGGGACTATCCGGCCTTTAGGTTGGGACTATCAGGCTTTTAGGGCGGGATTATCAGGTCTTTAGTGTAGGGCTATCAGGCCTTTAGGGTGGGATTATCTGGTCTTTAGGGTGGGGCTATCAGGCCTTCAGGGTGGGACTATCAGGCCTTCAGGGTGGGACTATCAGGTCTTTAGGGTGGGGCTATCAGGCCTTTAGGGTAGGCCTATCAGGTATTTAGGGTGGGATTATCAGGTCTTTACGGTGGGATTATTAGGTCTTTAGGGTGGGATTATTAGGTCTTTAGGGTGGGGCTAGGGCAGATCTATCAGTACTTAAGGATGGAGCTAATAGTCATTTATAGTGAGACCATCAGAGCCCTATCATACACCCGGCTCAAGGCGCGACGCAATTGTTGTTCGCTAGTTTCAGGTCGACGCAAGTGTAATTTTGACGTTTCTCACCACACTGTTTAAATAGCAAATGCATTTGCGCTCACATGTACGCCTATAGGTGTTCTGGTCCAAAAAAAGAGGTGTGTTGCATTAGTTGTGCGCATTCCCTTAAACACTGCTTAATACACACAGGATGTAGAGCAATGCACAAATATCTTTACATATCAAAAAGAATTATAGGATTGAAATATTTTCAAAATAATTATTTTGTTTATAAATATAAAAACCACTGCCTCCATGCCTTCTTCATCTCGGGGGGCTTTTTCAGTTTATTCATGTTAATTTGCTTTTGTATAATGTTATTATTATTAGCAGTATTAATTATTGTATCCTTATTTATATTTATTTTATTAAAAACACGCTTAGATTTGCCCACCTGTCAGGTTTTATAAGGGCACAGCATGTGTATTGGGATATATCTCAGGTTTTTGACCACACTTATTAACATTATTATTGTTCATTTATTCGTTTGCTGTAAATTAGAACTGAATTTAGAAACAGTTTTGAAACAAATCTTTGCGCTTAACAGACAAAATTAATTATGTAGGCTAATAGACGTACAACACGTTTCCTTATCCACGAAAGAGAGTGAAAGTGAAGTTTTTCCACTTACAAAGTCGTCATGTAAATAAATAGCAAATGCACTGTGGTGCAACGCAACTGACTCTTAAAGGGAATGGGAGATGAGACTCTGGTTTATTCTCAAAACACACCTATAACTCATTAAGAGAATAAGCTCAATGCTGTTAGACCATGCGCCACAACTCAAATCTGATTTTTCCATCCTTAAAATAGCAAAAGTGGATTCAGACACTCCCTTAATGCTTTTGCGCCCTGCGCTTTGGACTTTGCACCTAGATTGTCAAAATAGAGCCCAAAGTCAATTTGGCATACGGCTATAATTTATATAGGGTGGAGCTATCATTCATTTAGGGTGGGGTTATCAGGACATGTCTCGTTTCTGCCCTGCTTTTGTTCATTCATTAATTTTCCTTCATTTTATTATCAACACCCATCTTCCAAAGATCTAATCAGTTCCCAAAGGATGAAATCTTGCACCGCCTACATTGTTTTTTCCAATTTCAGGACCATTTAATTTGGAGAAACATCACGATATGGGGAAAAAAAGAACTTAACTTCTGTTTAATGCTGACTTTAAATACATTATTAGATACTCTGGATGATAAAATATAATCTCACCGGTCACAATTGTGACAATAGCTATGTTTCAATCCGCCTATTTTTTTGCATATTTTGGAATATTGCCAATATGCACATACATTTTGAAAATGCACATAAAAAACATAAAACAGAGTTGGACAAACCTTTTTTCTGATAAGAAAATGTGCATAAACAAAAAAAAAAGCACTCTAAAAAATATTGTTTAGACTAAAAGGTTTGCATCAAAATATTCAAGTTACAACAACATCTAACAAAATAAAGTTTTGTTTTCCTGTTGTGAAAACTTAATAAAATTTCTCTGGCAACTTAAAAGTTTTAACCTAATCAGCAATTTTAGAATTTTTAAGCTACAACAATGTATTAAACTACGTAGTAACAACAGATCTCTTGAGTTATTTTTTAGAGTGTGGAAACACATCTCATACATTCCAGCATGTGCATCAAAAAAGTCATGTGGTTTTAACAGATTATTTGGTGATAAAAAGATGTTGAATTCACATCTTGGATGGAAACTATCTTTTTGTTTCTTGAAGACAATTTAATTTCAATGCTGTATAAAGCTAATTTAACCACATAATATATCAAAGTAGTTGTGAAGTTTGTGTTTGCAAATTGTAAGGAAATAATTTGGCATTAAATGTTTAAACTCATGTCTCACTCTTGTGCCTTTCAGATTTCTCTTTGCCCATCTACTGGGACAACATGAGACAAAACGAGCATTTAAAGGTGGTTGATTTAGATCAGCAATCAGCAGAGTACCAGACCGTGAAGGCGGATTTCAAGAAGACCATCAAACAGACTGTGCTCAAGGTTTGATACTCAACACCATTATTATTGTGCGTTACATGACACAAACATCCTGAAAGACATATAAACAGCATTTAAAGAACTATAATGGGCTAATTCATATCTTGAAGTTTTGTAGTCTTGAGTCAACAAGAGTAGAGAATTTATTGTAGGTTATACACTATAGCAGGGGTTTTCAAACTTTTTCAGCTGAGGGCCCCTTTGTGTCGGGCGAATTCTTTCGGGGACCCCCAAAAAATAAATATTACACCACCCCCTCAAATTAACAACTGTACTTAATTTTTTAAAAATTGTATTATTCAATACATTTATATTATTATATATTATTCAATAATTTTATATTATTCACTATCTGGATTAATTTTTGTAAGATGTTAGATGAGTTGACATGGTTTCAGTGCTTCAATCTATTGATCAAATCTTGATGCGCAGTGTTCATTGTGGTCTGCTCTCACTGGATTCCATCAAGCCATATTTTGTGTTCGAGTCATTACGTTTACACAGTTTTTTATGCCATTTTTATGCTTTTTTTCTGCCTATGCACAGCTAGACTCCTCTGTATTTACCCTTACAGCTGAGAGTCTAAATGTATCGAAAGATTTAAAGCTTTGAAGTTTTAAAGAGTTTTGTCATTCATCAGCCTGTTAACAGTTAACTGAACTGTTGTAACTAGCAATACTAAAATGGAGGCTGTAGTGGTTCAGTGCGTTTTGTTTATTTTTATTCCTTTTTTTTTTGTGCACATCATAATTTACTCAGGTCGACAATCCTGACTTACACTAATAAAAAATAATTTCCTAAATGCAATCTAGAATTGGGTATTCAAGTTCAAAAAGCCACAAATTTTACTTTGCTTAATTTTAGAAGCTTTGCTGACTTTAAAATGTTCATACCAGTTTGTTCTATTAATAATATTACTGAACATTACATTTAAATTATTTACACAAATAAATATGGGAAAAAGTGGAACATCTTGAAAAAAATGCATTTATATTCAGAGTATTAAAATTTGATCAGATATGTTGAGCTCCATTAAATACAGAGCACTAATACATTTTAATATTTAATAATTATTAGCCCTATAACATAACACAAACAGATACATTATAATTTGTATAGGCTATAGTGGTTTTACTCAGGGTGTATACAATTTAGTTTTTTTTAACCATCCAGTTATGAACCAATGTGAGTAAGAGGTCCACTGCAGAGCTCATCCAGCTGTCATTACTGTAACAGGAGTGAAACTCGCTGATGTGATGACAGCTCCATTCATTGTTATTGCAGCACTTTTTGCTTTACAATTTTAATATGTTTGTTTGCCATGCTGCAATGAGGACCGTCTGATATTTGTATAATGCAAAGTGTAAAGCCTGTCGCACTTTGGACGAGGTGCAATGTTGTGCCGTGTCTTTAAAATGCTGTTTGTTCCCTATGAGTGAAGCCTGCGCAAAGAGGCGCGCGCTCCGCAGCACCCAGCTGATTGATTACTTAGGAATGCAAGCCATAAACAGGGAAGTGCTTCCAGCCTCCGATAATGTTCTTATTGATCATGTATTTTAACTGAAATATTGTCAGTAAATAGACCTGAGCATTCATTTAGTTGTTTAGCGTAAAAGAGGTAAGCGTAAGTGAAAGGTAAACGCCGTCAGGTGCAGCAGACAAGCACCAAAAATCACAGGAAGTGCCCGGCCAGAAGCGCTTATTCAATAAAAGTCCCCGTGCACAGAGGCGGGCCGTTGCGCTTCTTTTCCTGTTTCACGAAAGTGTCAACTGCATTTAAATGACATAAGCATAAAGCTTAATTTTTGCAGTACTTTTGAGCTCAAATTATTATAAAAAATATATTAACCTTCAGAATGATGCGGGACACAAAATTCAACCATGTGGGCCCATTGATTACCCCTTATCTAAATTTTTTTGCGGCCCCCCTAGCGCCATCTGGCGGCCCCCCAGGGGGCCGCGGCCCCCAGTTTGAAAACCCCTGCACTATAGGGATAGTGCACGCAATACTCAAAATTGTCATCATTTACTTACCCTTAGGGTTGGAAATCATTTTAATTTGAATGATTCTGGTTTCTATTTAATGAGGAGGCATTCAGTGATTCAACAAGAGTGGAACCGAGGGAATTGGCTCTAAAATTGGCTCTAAAACAAGTCCAACAATTCGGAACTGATTCTAAAAACGGAACCAGTTCTCGATACCCAACACTACGTACTCCCTTAATTGTTCCAACCCTGTCTGTTTCTTTGTGTGATTAAACATTGTCGGTTGTACACGAACAACAATATGCAGTATAGACCATTTTTAGAAATGTAAACAATGAGGCTAATGTATCTCCTGTTTTAGATTTTTCTTTTCGATAACTTCAAAGAATAAAGAAAGCTCCACATATTGATGTGGTCATTAGTTATGACTCAAAGCAAATCTCTCATATAATATATCTACCAAAAGACATATAATTACTTATATTAAGTAATATTAAGAAATATTACTTTACAAACTGTATTGTAAATAAATCATAAGGACATATTTGTTCATATTAATGCTGGGACAAATTAAAAGCTGAATAAATATAAGTTTACACACATTTACATAAGTAAATTAATAGACTCACTGATGGGCTAAAAATCTGCAGAATTCAGTCTATTTCTGCACGCACAGATTCCGTGTGGGCCTAGTTGAATCCAGACTGAATCGCGTCTTGTTACAGCTCTGAAATAGTTTGACGACAATATCGCCATATTGAAATGCTCTATAGAGGAATGTTGAAATAAAATGTCATTGAGCTCAATAATATATATATATATACACACACACACATACAGTTGAAGTCAGAATTATTAGCCCCCTTTTGATTTTAATTTTCTTTTTTAAATATTTCCCAAATGATTTTTAACAGAACAATGAAATTTTCACAGTATGTCTGATAATATTTTTTCTTCAGGAGAAAGTCTTATTTGTTTTATTTCTGCTAGAATAAAAGCAGTTATTAATTTTTTACAACTATTTTTGGGACAAAATTATTAGCCCCTTTAAGCTATTTTTTTTCTTGATAATCTGCAGAACAAACGATTGTTATACAATATTTTGACTAATTACCCTAACCTGCCAATTAATCACCTTATTAACCTAGTTAAGCCTTTAAATGTCACTTTAAGCTGTATAGAAGTGTCCTGAAAAATATCTAGTAAAATATAATTTACTGTCATCATGGATAAGATAAAATAAATCAGTTATTAGAGTTAAGTTTTTAAAACTATTATGCTTAGAAATGTGTTGAAACAATCTTCCCAGAACAAAACAGAAATTGGGGAAAAAAATAAACAGGGGCGCTAATATATATATATATATATTTTCGGTTCGGTACGGTTCGGTTTCTGTTTGCTGTGGGGTTAGGGTTGATGTCATGTTAACAGCAATGCTAAGAGACAATTCACTTAATAAAAAGAACATCTTAACTTTTTCTTTATTAACTTTGTCATCGCATTTTTAGTACAGTCAGGATACCTGAGTAAACAACTAAAATTAAATAAATACCTCCAATATAGACTAGTCAGAAAAAAAAAACTATTTTCTTTAGTGCAGCCATCTTAACTGAGTAAACTAAAATTAAATAAATAACTGCAGTGTAGACTAGTGAAAGATCTTCAAAAACACCATAATATCCACATTCTCCGATGAGAGACTTGATGGCTGTGCAGACACAGACGCTCATTTTTGATTATCTATGGTTTCAGTTAGATAGATAGGTTTCCGTTTAAATTAATGAAAAAATATACATATAATGTGTTTGTAAAGTGTTTTTACATGACATATTCACCAGTAAAATACATTGCGGTTGTGTCAGAAACTAATGTTAGGGTTGTAGCCGGCTGTATGTTTGCCTCCCGATCTCTCTCTCTCTCTCTCTCCCGCTCCCTCTATGCCGGTCATTTATGTAGGTCCGCCTTCATGACAGCTGCTGCCTGTCATTTCAGTAGGTCCGCCTTTTTGACAGCTGATTGGTCAGGAGACCGATCTATCATCATTTGGTGACGCAGCGCGGGAATGTAAAAAGCAATTCAGGAAGAGCGGGAGAGAGAGCGCTTTTTCCTTTGATCTCGTTTTTCGTGTATTATTCTGACATGATTATGATTTTCGTTGTTTTTGCTTAACTTTCGTTTGGGCAAAATTATTTTGCATTACTTTTGCCCACTTTAAGTAATTTTGTAAGGTTTGTACATTTTTATTTCAATTGATTTGTATATTATTTTTTGTATCCGCTCCTTCCCGACAATATAGCTGTTCACTCTTAGTGTAAGGTGAATAGGGAAAATGTCATACGATTTCCATTTTGCAAACACGTAGAAAATGTATTGTTAAAGACATCAGGTAAGAGGTGAAGGTCATCTTTGTTTATTTTATTCAGTATAGAGAAGAATGCGGCGCTCGGCGCTGAAGACCTTTTTTTTCTTTTCATCAGTTTTAGCGAGGTAAGAGGGGTTATTCATGAGTTAGAATTGTTTTATTATATTTATTTCTTTTGTTTGTCTTCACTATCACCCCCTTGCTCGAGTTTAACTAATTTTTGTTTGATACTTTTGTTTGAATTTGTTACTTTATTATATTATTTTTATTAGTGTAAATATTTTTCTTTTTTTTGTATATTTGGGCATTATTCTGGTTTGACTTTTGTACATTAAATCACTTTTGTTGGCAGTTCTGTTGCTTACACCCTCACATTGTGAAATTACCACACTTTTAAAATGTTTTTCCTTACAAGTAAGTTTCGTGAAACAGTTAAGACAGACAGGCAGGCGCTTTGTCTACGACACGAATTCTATTCCTGTACTCAACTGGAAAACCAAAATGTTTCCACACAGATGACTTAAATGTGTCTGGGGGATCTGCAATCTCAGTACTATGTAAAGCAGCCATCCTGCGTCCAGTAGTAACAAGTGTGATGCTCACTCAAGTCACATGACAAGACATGCACTAAAATACTAACTTTAGAATATAATATTTAGAACAAAACCTCATCATTACTAAAACAATTTAATTAAATGTGATAATAAAGATGTGTTTAAATTGGTTCAATTAGTTAGAGACAAGTGACGTCAACCTCAACAATGGGCAGCAGGGGGAGTGAGAGTACCGCGATACGCCACGAGAGTTTCGCGATACGTATCGTGGCTGGTGTATCGCGATACTTCGGTTCGGTTATAATATCGTTACACCCCTATATATATATATATATATATATATATATATATATATATATATATATATATATATATATATATATATATATATATATATATGTGTGTGTATATATATACACAGTTTCTGATTATATACTGTATATATACAGTTTCTGATTCCTGAAATTCTACAAAGTGCCTTATTTTTTATTCTACAGAAGAATTTAATTAGACCCCTTAAGAATCAATACATTTACAATTTTGGTTGAACTGTCTTTTAAGTTAAAAATTTTGATTTGTTTTAAAACTTTTTGATAGTTTTAGCTAATGTACATGTTATCATTACAGGTTTGTTGTTTTGTGAAAAACAAGAAGTCTATTAATATGGATTTAATCATGGCTGTTTGTGTGCGAATGCATTTCAACAGATCGAGCGCATCCAGAACATCAATCTTCGGCGGTTATATGAGGCACGTAAATCTGAGCTGGAGATCAAGAATGATCCAGCTGTCGGAGCAGGAGAGAAAATCCTTTATCACGGCTCTGCACAGGCGTCCTGCTCGTCTATCATGAGCACAAACTTCAACCGCAATTTTGCTGGGCAGAATGGTAATTTGTTCAGTCAAGTCATCTTTAATATAGTACTTTTAAGAATGTAGATTGTGTTAAAGCAGCTTATCGTAGATTAAGATTTTCAGATAGTGAAACCCATTCAGATCAGGTTAGATTACTGATTCTGATTACTGAAACTGATTCAGTTCTGTTAAAAATGAATATCAATGAATATACTGTTTATTTATTTATTTATTTTGATTTATTTAACTTTATTTTATTCATGTATGGTGGTTTTAGTGTTGTGCATTTGTAAGCATGTGATGATGTATTGTGAAGCCAGAGTCTGATATTGAGTGACTGATACTGACAATATGTGTGCATATATTCCTCCTCAGCCACTGTCTTCGGTCATGGGACGTACTTTGCAGTGAACGCCAGCTACTCTGCTCAGGCGACCTACGCAGTTCCAGCAGCAGACGGGACTCAGCTGATGTTTGTGGCTCGTGTGCTTACGGGTCATTATGCTCAGGGTCTTGGGAACATGAAGACGCCCCCTGTCCGTGTTGCTCCAGACCAGTTCTATGACAGTGTGGTAGATAACACCCAGGATCCCACAATGTTTGTGGTTTTTCACGACTGCCAGGCTTATCCAGACTACCTCATCACATTCAAGTAAACTTCAACAACAATCACTGGATGATTCACACTACCTGACAAAAGTCTAGTCGCCTATCCAGGTATTAGCAACAACAAATAACAACTTCTAGTTATCATTTGGTATGAGAAGTGGTTTATATGAAAGGCAAAGGCCTCTAGATTATGCTTATTTTAGCAAAATAAAATATGATCATGTCTTGATTATTAATGATTTCATTAGGGCAGTAAGGTCTGACTTTGCTTAGACAAAAGTCTTGTTACTGAACAGAAATAATGTCCAGTATAGAATATAAAGTCATGCAGCAGTGGAAACAGAATGAATATTGTGTCTGACTCCATCATGAGCTTGGAGGACTGCATCCAAACATCTCTGACATGACTCAAATCACTGATTAATAAAGTCATCTGGAACGGCAAAGAAAGCGTTCCTGCAAGACTCCCAGAGATCATCAAGATTCTTTGGATTCATCTTCAACACCTTCTCCATCTTACCCCAGACATGCTC